>NW_020174791.1:2933714-2936027 GCF_003031525.2 Neophocaena asiaeorientalis asiaeorientalis
AAAAAATTGGAAAAAAATTTAAATTCCAAAAAAAAAAAAAAAAAAAGAGGGAGGGTCAGCAGAAGCCAGAGGTGTTGGCCCGGCCATTACACCAGCTCTGGAGGAGGAGCTGGGAGGGAAGAGGGGGTCCTGGGAGGGGCAGCATCCAGCCTGGACCACGAAAGGCCAGAGCGGCAAGGCGGCCGCAGGCAGGGCCCTACCTGCAGACAGTGCCCCCCAGGCAGGCGGGGGCTCCGGCGGGCCTGCCTCTGGCCTGGAGAGCCCCCTGCCCGGGGCCTTCTCCTCAGAGGCAGGCAGGCCTCTTGGGAGTCTCCCAGGAGAGCAGCACCAGTGGCCCAGGTGGGGCCTCCAAGCCACCCTCCTCCACACCGGGGTGGGGCGGGCGGATGGACAGAGGCTGGCGGGGAGCTGCCTTGAGGCTGCCTTACACCCCAGGAGGCTACACGGGCTCCAGCAGGCTCTGGGAGGGGGCTCTTTTCTCCCCCGGGCCTCGGCACCCCCGGTGGACCCTCCTCCTGCCTCTGACTTCTGGGGCTGGGGACCGACTCCGGACGTTCCACTCACGGAAGGGCCATTTGCCGAGTGACAACCACGCGCCTTAGTCCTGGCAAAGCCCCTCCGGGAGCAGAGGACACCTTCGTTCCCCGACTGGAGTCTGAGCCAGAGAAAAGGGACGCACACAGAGACGGGAAGAGACAGGAGAGCTGGGGGTGCCTGCCCTCTGCCCAGCCCACCTCCCAGCAGGGCCTCGGCAGGCACAGCCCCTCAGAGCACTCCAGGCCGCTCGCCCCGGCCTCCCCTCCCGCCGGCCGGCGGGTCGCCCAGGATGCCCCCGGCGGAGGCCTCCCTTCTCCGCAGCCCGGGCAAGCCGCCTGCTCTCGGTGCCAGTCGGGTGGCGAGGCCAGCTGTGCAGAGCAACCCCCCGCCACCCCCAGGGAGGGCTTCCTGGAGGGCGCAGGGGGGCCAGCCTTCCAGCCAGGCTCCGGGGCAGCCTGGCCCACTCAGTGAGCTCACTGCTAGCCCGAGGTGCCCTGGGAGCCCTCGGTCCTGGCGGAGTCGGCGAGGGTCTCCAGGCCTGTTTCAGCAACACCGCCAGGGCACACAGACAGCTGCCCGCGGCGCCCCCCTTCCTGCCCCCTCTCTTCAGGGCAGGGACAGCCACTGAGGGCCAGCCCGGGGCCTCTCGGATGGAAGAGCCGGGCTGGGGCGGGCACAGGGGACCTTGGGAGGCAGGTGGGGAGCGGCTGCCGCGGGCCCCCCTCCTCAGGCCCGGGACCGCCTCTGGCCCTCAGCAAGCCTGGGGGCGTCCCGGGCGCAAGCGAGCCAGGCGGTGACCCACACTGGCTGCAGCTGCCCCAGCCCGGGCTCCTCTTGGCGCGAGGCCCTGGGTCTTGAGGCGCGGGCGGGCGCCCCACTGCCACGGCCGGGGACGTTCTCCGATGGAGACTATAAATAGGACTGTCATGGGGACACCAGATGTGCGGACTCAGCCGGCAGGCCAGCCCTCCCGCCCCACACGGCCCCTGAGCGGGACTGCTCCCCCGAACACGGGACACCCGTCCTCCTGGTAACCCTCCCGTCCACAGGGGCTCAGAGCACTGTCAGCCCCCCGACCCTGCCCCCTGGACACCCGGCAACAGGAACCAGAACAGGTCCCTCCCACAGATGCGGCTCCAGAGCCCAGTGGGTGGGACCACCTGGGGAGGGGCCCGGGAGGAGTGCTGTCCACCCCCAGCACCCCCGAGCCCTCAATACTCCTTGGCCCTCCACGCAGCACAGATGCCAGCCTGGTCACGTCAGCCACCGGGGGCCTCTGCACCAGATCGAGGCCGGGCTGGCCCTCCAGGGGTTCTCATCCTGTGGGCTAATCGTCGGTGAGCCCCTCTCGAGGAACCCACTAGAAAAGAGGGCAAAGGTGGAGCAGAGATGAAGGGGAGCCTTCAGGCAGATGCCTGGGTCAGGGCTGGGGGTGCACCTGGAGCACCACAAAGGCCCCGATCTGGAAAGAACCTGCTGGCCAGCGGGTGCACTGGAGAGCTGGCCAGTGGACAGCCCAGACCTGCTGTGAGCTGGTGGGGGGGCGGGGAGGTGTGGACCCAGAGGCAAGGCAGGGCCTGGGGAGGGGGCCCCAAGTACCAGCCCGTGCCAGGGAGAGGAAGGGTGTGTAGACGAGGGGGTTACCATCCTGATGACAGTGAGGCCTGGAGACAGACGAGGCGAGGCCTAGAGAAGACAGGGACAGAGAGAGAGGCAGGGGAGAGCATTTCTACAGGGGGAGCAGGTCATGCGAGGCCTTCTCTGGTCACATCCTTG
>NW_020174791.1:2936569-2954009 GCF_003031525.2 Neophocaena asiaeorientalis asiaeorientalis
GCAGTGGGGAGGGACGGGGCCCAAGGCCTCCAGGGAGCCCGCGCAGGGTTCTGGGCACAGGGATGCTTTTCCACACCGGTGAGAACGCGCTGCCCAAAGTTGGAGGGGTCTTTAAGGATCCGTTTTCCTTCGGATCTGGCATAAAAGGCAGGCAGCCCCCCAGAGAGAAGGACACCCAAGCAGGCTGAGCGGAAACCTCCTGGGGAGGGCGGGCTCGTGTGCCGACCCCGGAGCAAGCCCCTCCCCGCGCTCGGCCCGGAGGTGCAGTTCCCGCCTCCGCCGCCGGGGGTCGCGCCGACACCCCGGCCCCCGCTAGGCCGCGCGGCGCTCGGATGCGTGGACACGTCAGCGCCCGCCCGCCTCCGCAGGGGAGACGCTCGGAGCGCGTGGGGAGCCCCTATCTTACCCCGGAGCGAGGGCGCGGGGGCTCCAGCCCAACGTGCCCCCAAGGCCCCTCCCCCCACAGGGTACACCTCTGTCTCCCCCCATCCCGCCGCTCCCCAGCGCGAGTCGTAACCCCATCTCCGACCCCGCCCCACGGCCGGAAGCGCCGCCGTGCCCACCCCCGTCGGAATCGGAGGCGGACAGAGCCCCGCGCCCCCCGCCGGGCAGGGGGAGGGGAAGTGAAACCGAGCGGCGGGGCCCGGGGGCCGCGTCGGGGGTTCTGTAGACGCGTAATCGGAAACTGAGGCCACGGGGCGGGGGCGCGGCAGCTGCGCGGCCATTCCCGACCCCGGCCGCCTGCGTTCCCAACGCCCCGGCTCTGCTGGGGAAGCCCCCTCGACCGCGGAGATGGGGCGCAGCAGCCTCCCCTCTCCAGCCTCGTTGGATCTCAGGAGGCAGCTCCGGGGAAGGAAGTGGGGGGATCTGCCCTGTCCCGACTGGAGCGGGGCCTTCCTGGGCAGGGCGTAACCCACCGCCCCTGTCCCCGCAGCCCGCCCCCCAGGCTCCTAGCACCGCCCACGAGGGGCGCACACCCTCCGGGTGACTCACTCCGGCGGAGACACCCACTCGCTGCCTGATTCACTGGGTGCCGGGCCCCACACGGACACCCCATCCTGGGGGTGCATCTCGGGTTCGCGCTCTGCACCCCCATCGGCACGTTTGCTGGGCGTCCGAGACCCGCGTGACTTGGGAGAGGCCTCCTGGGGTGGCGCGCGGCCTTGGCCCAGCAGGGCGTGGCCCCCGACCCGCACCCCTAGACTCCGGACCGGGAACCCGGAGCCGCGTGCAAAGCAGGCGGCAAAGGGGCTTAGGTCCACCCCAAAAGGGCCGACCAGAGGCCTCCGCACCCAGCCCGCGCGCCACCGCCTCCCCCCACCCCAGCCCGGCTTCCGGCCAAGCCGGAAGGAGCAGGAATTTGGAATGTTGGGAACCAGCATTATAATTCTCCAGGGGCTTCTCCGCCCCCGCCCTTCCCCCCAGGGGTGGGCGGGGCAAGGGGAGGAGCCTAGCCTGCCTCCGACAAGGCGGGGTGGTACCTCCAGGGCCGGGGGCCACCCTGGCGTCTGGCCGAGACGCGGTCTCGCGGGTGCCGCGTAAACCGGGGCTGGGGGAAGGCCCGGGCACCCGGCCCAGCGCCAACCTCAGGCACGGGGGCGCAGGAAGGCGGGGGCGAGGCCCGTGTACTGGCAGGGGTGCCTGCAGGGAGGCCGCACTGGGCGGAGGACCCCCCGACCAGCTGGGCCTCCCAGCACCGGGCGTGTTGGAGCAGCCGCTGCCTTCCAGCCGGGGAAGCAGTTGTGGGGAACGGCAGACGCCGCCAGTGACGCGGCCAGTGACACCTGCCTGGCCGCGCCGGCTGCAGCCCTCTGGACGCAACACCACCCTTCCCCGGCCCGGCCTTGGCAGGGAACCTCCTCCACAAACCACCAGAGCCTTTTCTGGGACTGTTTTTTCTTAGAAACAGGAAGTTGGGGTGTGGGCCACACGTCCCCCAGGTCAAGGCCCCGCCGAGGGCAGAGCAGGGTGGGGGTTTGGACTCATGGGAACTCGCCATCCTGCCCGGCTCTTGCAGCCCTCTGGCGCCCGATGGAACCCCAGGTGTACGCAGAACAGAGGAGAGGGGAGGGAAACAGGATGACCCGGCCTGGCTGCCTGGGCTCTGCTGCCCACTCGGCGCCAGCCGCAGCACTGGGTCACTTGGGCCTCTCGGTGGCGCCTCCACGAGTCTGGCCCCGGGCGTGTAGAGCGGGCGCACCGGTGCTCTCCTCCCGGCCCCAGCCGCGCAGCCGCCGCTCGCCCGAGCAGAACCTGCCCCCCACCAAGGCCAGGAGACCCCTGCCCCCAGACGAGGTGCCGCAGCCGTCCCGGGCCTGAGGACCTGGGTCTCTGACCCCAGCCCTGCTGGCTCAGCCCCTTCCCCTTCTCCAGCGGAGCTCCTGGGCCCTGCGTCCTCGCTCGCTGGGCAGGGTGGAGGGTCTCCACCGCTGCCCCGTGTCTGACGCTTTCTCGTGCTCACAGGTGAGCATCTGTCCCGGTGGTCCCACTGCTAGCCGCTCTGGCTGGGTGCCCCGCGGAGGGCGCCGTGAGCACAGACCTGGATGCCTGACGCAGCGCGCCCAGCCTGGCCGTGCACTAGGCCCCGCCAGGGTCACCACCGGGCCCCGCCCCACCCGCCCGGCCAGAACAGGGAGGTTGGGTTTTGGAGGGTTTCAGGATGCAGGCCTAACTTCCAGGCAGGCCCCCACCCGCACCCTCGCCGTGGGCCTGGGGACCCCAGGGCCGCAGAGGATGGAGCCCAGGAAGGCCTGTGGGGTGGGCCCTGATGCAAGTCGGTGCGCACTTGACGCCCAGCGGCACCTGCTTCTCCAGACTCGGTGGAGGGACCAGAGGGTTCTGAGCGTGGGGGAGAGGTGGGGGGAGGAAACCTGAGGGGCTGAGGAGGGGGAGGGTGAACCCGATGCCACCTGCCTCTCTGGGGCTGCAGGGGGCACCGGTGACGGGGCGCTGCCAGGTACCTGACTCCCCTCTCTGCTTGGGTTTTGCAGGACTCAGGTGGCCTTGGACACGAGTGCTCTGATGGGGGCCTTGCAGAGAAGGCAACCTCAGGCTCCCTCCCACACAAGGTGCCCTGTCCCTGGAGGTTTCCGGAACAGGCCTCCACGGCAGCAGGAGTGACCTGGGAGAGAGCTTGGGCCGAGCTTCCTGCCTGCAGGGGCTGCCAGGCCGGGCACAGAGCAGGAAGGCCCGACCCCAGCCCGGCCGGACACCTGCCTGGCACAGGACGCTCCACGACAAGCCAGGTCGGGCTGGCTCCACCTGCCTGCCCACCCCCCTGCTGTGCGGCCACCTGCTCCAGGGCTAGGAGCCCCAGCGGCCCTGGCCTCTGGCACAGGCCTGGGCACAGATGGCCCTGCAGGCGCACGTCCTCAATCCTGGGGGGCAGGGGCCGGCAGGCATCCAGGTCCCCGAAGTTCTGTCCCCGTATCCCTCCCAGGGTCGCCCGTCAGTGGGTGGGCAGACAGGAGGGTGCAGGGCTGCTGCCCCCCAGAGCACAGTGGGTTTCTGTGGGGAGGGGTCCAGGGTCACTTCCGAGGCCCTGGTTTCACATCCTGCTGACAGCCCCACCCTTTCCTGAGGGCACACAGACTGTCCTGGGGGACGAGCCAGCGTCCCTGTTCCCTAGGGGATTCCACCTCCCTGCGGGGAGACGGGGGACTACGCAGGTCACCCCGAGTGCGGCCAGGGCTCCTGGCCAGCCCCGGTGGGCCACCAGCTGCCCGGCGGCCTGGTGAGCACAGTGTGAGAAGGCGGCCTCAGGGGTCTCGTGAACCGCCCTAATCTGACTTAGACCCGCTTGTGGAGCCCTCCCACAGTTCTCTTCCTGGCCAGCAAGAAGGGGTGACCCTGCGACAGGACAGGCAGAGACGAGGGGGCAGGGGCAGGTTGGGGCCTGGGGCCAGGTGGGCCAGGGAGGCGGCTGCTGGCCACAGCGGGGCTCTGCTGGAGGTGTGGGTGGGGTGGAAGCTGGGTGGGGGCCACACCGAGGGCTAGGGGCTCGGGGAAGGGAGGATGGGCTGTGCCAGCTGTTGCTGTAAAGGGCAGGCGGCTTCCTCTTTCCACGAGGGCGCGCCTGGCATCCGCCTCCCCGGATAAGGGCCCAGCGCTCGGCCTGCGGTTGGCCCCTTTGACCACAGGACGCTGGGTAGGGGCTGGGGGGGCCAGACTGTGGCTCTGGGACCGGCAGACTAGAGGGGTGAGGATCCCGAGACACAGGCAGGCACAGCTGAGAGCCCAGGGGGCCGGGGCGGGGCCCGCAGCTGCCAGTGACGGAGCAGAAGTGAAAGCCAGGGGGTGGGAGCCACGGGGCAGGGACAGAAGCTGAGGAGCCGAGGAGGTTCTCAGGAGCACCCCGCCCTGGGCTCACGTCACCCCAGGCCTCGGGGGGACTTGGGAACTGGCTCCAACGTGGGCGGGGGGCCCGCCGAGAGCTGCCGGTGCAGGGACACTTCCTCCAGCCCAGGGCCCTGGGCGAAGGCCAGGCTGGGGGATGGCCCCGTGGGTCCCTACAGAGGCCCTTGCTGGTGTGACAGTCCCGAGCCTGGGGACCCAGAGGTGGGGGGGTGGGGCATGGGGCTGCCAGGAATTCCCGAGGAGGGGTCCCTCCCTCCCCGAGGGTCTGATCTCCTCTCTCTGAGCCCTCGGGGTGCCCTGACCCCTTCAGCACGGGCTCGGGAAGGGGGTTCTGAGCTCAGACGGCTCCCATCCTGTCTTCTCTGGGCTGGGGCTGCCCAGAGCCCTTTAATGCCATCAGGTTCCACCCAGAGGTGAACCCAGAGGCAAGCCCAGGGCAGCGCAGGAAGACGGCTGAGCCCGGAGCCCCCGGGAGCTGTCACCGGCCCAGCTCCAGGCCCCCGACGGGCTGAGCACCACGCTGGCCGTGAGGACACCCCCAGATTGCACACCCGCTGCACTCACACAGCCCCAGAGGGCCCCCAGTCTCCCTCGGGAACACCTCCCCCAACCAATTCCCTGGCCGTCAGGACCATGGGTGTTACGTGGACCTCCCGAGCGGGGAGCCGGGGTGGAGCCAGGGGCCGAGGGGCTGGGCGCTGGCGGCCAGAGATGCTCTGGGGGAGGGTGAGGAGAGGCCGTCGCCAGGCGGAGCCCAGAATGAGGCCTCACGTCAGCTCTGGGGACAAGTGCGGACTGTGGAGCACATGGCACCCACTCGGTGGTGACAATGCCCTGCAGGGGCGGCAAATCTGGACACCGGACATCACCCCCAGTCACACCACCCAACCCTGCTGGGCTCCGTGGAGGTCGTGGGGACGACGTCCGTGTCCAGCATCGGGAGTGGCAGGGCCTCAGCTGCCCTCAACTGGCGTCCATGCCTGCAGGACCCCCGACGGGCCGCAGTGGACGGCTGAGCACTCAGGAGACCCCAGAAGATGGCGCTGCGCGGCACCCTGGATGTCCAGGCAGAGGCAGCGGTCAGGTGGACGAGGGACCGCACGGCCCAGTAACGTGGACACAGTGTCTGGCCACCGGCCTTTCTCCCTCTCTCCTCTCCGCTCTGGGTGCGTGGGCCAGGAGCGCTCCCTGGGGGCCGTGCCTGCCTCATCTCTTGCAGGGCAGTGCCCCAGGGTCCAGCCCTGCCCAGGGAAGGGGGCCCTCAGATTCTGACTGATGGCCCTACAGCTCAGTGGAAGGCCACTCCTGAGAGGGACAGGAGTCAGGCCCAGGTGACACCTGCACCGAGGGGGGGCAGAGGGTATCGGGGCCATGGCTGTGCTCCATTCAGGTGGGTCTGTCACCCACGCCACTGGGCCCAGGGCCCCAGGCACAGCTCTTGGGTCCAATGCACGGGCGGGAGGGGGCGGGGCTACAGCTTAGGGCCCAGCCTGCCTCCCTTCCCCTGACCTGTCCCCGACCCTAGGTGGCACCCCGTGACCCTGGACCTCAGGGCGGCTTTCTCCTGGGCCCTGCTGTCCCCCGCCCCAGCCTGGCCTGGGTGGAGTGGGCTTCTGCTTGCGCACTACAGCCCTTCGTGTCCCCGATCCCCGGGGGCTCCAGGGGAGCACTTCTGGGCCCAGGTCTGGGGGGGCTTCCCAAGGCTGGGGGGAGGAGTAGGGACCCGGGAGCCCTCCCAGGCTGCGATGCGTTTTCTCCAGGTGACCTGGGAGGCGCCACGGCCTGGGCTGGGAGGCCGGACCTGGGTGGCCAAAGGAAGCCCTAGTGAGGTGGCACTCTGGGGCCCAGAGCCAGGGGCGGGGCGGTCCTGGGGAAGCCCCTAGGTAGGCAGGCAGGCGGGCGGTGGCCCTCTGCACATCCTTCAGGGCAGCACATTGGGGTCTGCGGTTCTGATGCCACCTGGCCCCCTCCCCGTCAAAGACATGGGGCAACTCTGCAGGGAGCTGGCCGTCTACCCCGGGGTGGGGGGGGGGCAGGCCTCCAGGCCCCATGGGGGACAGGCCAGGAAGGGCCCCCAGCCGACGCCCACAGTACAAGGAGGAGCCGCAGCTTGGCGTGACCTGGAGGGAGAGGGATGGAGGGCGCCCCAGCTGGGACCTGCCCGCTTGTGCCCCGTGTCCACTTGGGCTCAGTGGAGACTGAAAGGCCCCAGGGTCTGATCGACCGGAAGACAGGCGCCCCTTCCCGGGCTCAGGCCTAGATGGTGGCTGGAGGAGGGGCAAGGAGTGCTGGAGAGGAGGGGTTCTGGGGTGGCCAGGCGAGCGAGTCCTTTATCTTACGGTGTCATCTGTTTGGGGAGGGGCGCCAAAGGACTAACGGGTACACAGAGAAATAGAGAAATATGCCAAGCTGATTTTTTCTTTTTAAATCAGGCATTTATAAACAAGAAAGCATACGTTAATTACATAAAAATAGTTCTCGAATAGTGAGTAAGTCGTCATACTGTTGTTAGCAGCAGCGAAGGAGAGAAGGGGACGGTGACGCAGACGCTCCCGGCGGGTACGAGGCGGAGCTGTGGTTTTTTTCCTTAATTGAAAGAAAAAGTGTCATTTGTGACTCCTGACTTAAAGCAAGAACAAGACGGCCTCCCCGAGCCTAGTGGGCGCGGCGGGCGGTGTCGCCCAGAAAACCGGCTCGAGCCGGTGGGCGTGTTCTGCCTCAGGTAGAAATAACCCAGAAAACAAGACAGCTACCAGGTAAGAAGAGAGTCCCGGCAAAGGACCCACCACGTATACGTATGATACACGAGTATCAGAGGAAAAAGTATTTACATGGTCGCTTTGTACATCGGCGAGTTCTGTACGAAAAGCAAGATATCATGTGAGTGAGTTAGCTGCTCCATAGATATGAATGTTATTGCTGTTGTTTTTTCCCTTCGTTAAAAGTCTTCTTTCAGCATAGAAATAATGAGTGATTAAACTGAATACACGATCACTTCGATAATGGGTATTACACACGGGGAGAGTCAACAGCCTACGGGAGAGTGCCTCTTCAGAAAAGAAACTCCAACTGCGGCCGCACGGCAGGAGCCCGGGGACCCTGCCCCCGAGGACAAGCGTGGACAGCCCCATGGCCGGCCTCGCCCAGGGGCCGCCGACGGCGCTGGCAGGCCAAGGGACCTCGGGGCGGGCCTGGGTCCACCACCCCACCTCCAGCTCTTCCCGACATCTGGGGACCAAGCCGGACAGTGGCGGCGTAGACCCGATGGCCGAGACGTGCGGGTGACCGGAGGGGACAGGGCACGGGCCAGGAGGCGCAGCGGCCCCCACTCGCAACTTGGAAAAATGTATCTCCCTCTGGAGCCTAAAAACTCAGAAAGTAAACGGAGCAAAGCAGGTGGCCTCGGGCGGGTCCCGGGGGCCCCGCGACCTCACTACGCATTTTCAGACTTGGCAACAGAGCACAGCCGCACAGAAGCACACTGACACACGCTTAACGCTTTGCTCCAACTAAATCATTTACTTTCCCTTGAAGAAATGACCGCAAAAACACAACTCTGGAAAAACAAAGCTAAACACAGCATTCTGAGTGTTGCGTGACACAACCGACCCTCTACACGACACGGTAATAATGCCCATCGGTGGATATACGCATGGCAGAGGCTTTAAATTCCATGCATACAGATTTAATAACTGCAAAGAAAAACAGAAGCAAAAAAATTAAAAAAGAAACAAAAAACAAACAACAACAACCAAACAAACGCTGCATATACACGATGTCCCTTTTGCATTGCACTTTAGAAGGGAGGCCGGCAGCACCCGGCCCCCACCCAGTAAACCAAGGGCAAAACCCCACCGACGACGCCGTCACCCGGTCTCCGCTCCACTCGGCGGCTGCGGCACCACCCCCGGCCACGCTCGCAGCTGCCAGGGTGCTGGAACGGAGTCGGGCAGAGGGTTCTGGTAAGATCTCTCCATGTAAATAAATACCATGATTTTAGGACGGGCGGCCACCTCGTCTACTGGGAAATCATTTTTCAAGCTTGGGCGTTAAGAAACCTTATACAATTCGCATACAGTTGAGAGTAAACGAGATTATTTGGAATAAATGCAAGTAACTGTGATAGTGGCAGATTCGATAGCTACTGAAGACATATTTTGGGGGTAAAAAGACAAGTCAGGGTTTGCTGTACAAGATGCTGGAAGGCACAGAACTACCCCCCGAAGTTCAGTTTTTGCATTTTCGTTTTCGTGTGATTCCCTTGTTCAACCAAGCACCAGAGGGGTTTCTAAACACTTGAGCACTTAGGATGTGAATGCTCTATAAATCGGTTTGCAGTATTTGAAAGTAAAAACCTCAGTTAACCGGGGAATAAAAAGAGCAGGGAAGATTTTTGACAAAGTGCAGTTCTAAATATACGTTTAAATGAACGAACAAACAAGAAGTGAAGTAATGCTGTTTTGTTCCAACGCTGCAGCCTCAGTCCCCGAACAGAAGGAGCAACGTTTGCCGAATTGAGAGGGTTGCCTGGTCGAGGGCGCGTGTGCCCAGCCAGCGCGGACCCATCTCCCGTCGCCTCCGAGCACACCTGCGGACACACCTGTGGAAGGCGGGCCGGAGCGGCGGGCGGGTAAGGCGGCAGTGTTCCAGCTCATCATGCCTGCGCGGTGCTCTCCGTGCCCTTCCCGGTGGCAGCACGGGAGACGGGGTTCCTTGTGGCTGAAAAAATAGACTCTGGAGAAAAACCCTTTGTGTTGTCACGCGGCCGCGGGCGTGGGATGAGCTGTGATGGCTTCAAGGGGCAGGGCGGCTGCCACCCTGGCTCCCTGGTGGGTCCTCAGGTGGCGTCGCGTGTGGGTGGGGCTTTTAAAAGTTAGTCATTAAAAAACGTGTCGATTTCTTTGAATATCAAGTCTCCTTATGGGTTTTAAATAGCTTATCACAAAAGTGTAAATGTTAGAACGATCCGGCAAGCGGAGGGCCAGCTGCAGCTACCGAGCTGGCCTCGACTCCGGCTGCGGTTGGGGACCGGCTTGCTCGCTTGACCTTGGCCAGTAGAAAATTTTGCAGTGGATTCCAAAATATGTGGTTCCAAACACTTGCTTGGTTCTAGGCACAGTAAGACGTGGTGCTATATGGACCGGGGCTAACAGTGGGTCCGGCTAGGGCTCCAGCTCGGCCGTGCTCTCGCCGCCCGTGGGCTCAGAGCGGGGCCGTGGCCACAGCTGCTCCTGCAGCCCCTTCACCACCTTCTCCAGGTGCTCCCGGGCCTCCCGCTCCCGCAGGAGGTCAGCCCGCAGCTGCTCGCGGTCGGCCTCCGCGTGCCGCAGCTTCACCTGCAGGTCCTCGATCTGGAAGGGGACGCCCCGCGTGAGCCGGGCCCGCTCCCCACCTGGCCGCCGCCCACTGGACCCGGGCTGGTGAGGCTGGCAGGGCCTGGGGGAGCTTCCCGGGCGGCACCAACCGTGCCCGCGGAGACCCTGAGTTGGCGAACTACCCGAGCCCCGAGCGCGGAGGCCTCGGGGCACCTCTCAGCCTCCTGGGCCCCGGCCCAGGCCCCGGAGATGGCCGTGAGACGGGACCCTGTCTCCCGACCCCAGGCCAGGCAGGGTGGCCAACGGGGACAGGCTGAGACTTTTAACGGTGCATGAGGGTGAGGGTGCGGGTATGGGTGCGGCCCTCCCCCCAGGACAGGAGGTGAGGAGAGCCTGGGGCCAGGACACCCCCGTGGAAGGAGGACCCCAAAGCCCAGCAGGGCCAGGTCGGCCTGCAGGCTCCCCACGCCCGGGGCGGCCCCGCGAGGAGGGGAGGGACCCTGAGATGCCGACGGACGGCGCACGCGCCCTCCCCGCCCGGACAGCCCACGTACCTGGGCCGAGTACTTGGCCCGCAGGCGGCCGGCCTCACAGCCCTTGTCGCACACGCGCGCCTGCCGCGCCTGCTCCAGCTCCCGCTTCAGGCGGAGCCGCGCCTCGTTGGCCTCCTTCATCTTCTTCTCATTCTCAGCCCGGAGCCGCTCGATCTCCTTCCGAAGGCTGCGCTTGGCCTCCGTGGCCTCCCGCAGCTTCTCCTTCTTGGCCACGCGCAGGAACTCCAGCTCCTGGGGCGAGGGCGCCGGCTCAGGGGCGCCCTCACGCCAGGCCTCTCCGGCCCCGGCCCTCCTGTGCCCACCGTGCACAGCCCGGGGGGAGTCCCTGCGGCCGGGGGAGGGGGCTCACCCGGGCACGGTGCCATCTGGGGGCCCCGGGGACCCTACGCAGCCAGAAGGAGAGGCGGCGGCCCTTTTCGGGGTCTCAGCCCCGGCCCCCAACACGCTCATGAAGATGCATGTGGGGAGCCACACCTCCAACCAGAACCAGGGAACTGCTGCGGGTTTCTGAGAGAGTGGTGGAAATGGGGCTCTCGGGGCTGGCAGGGCTGTGCTGTGCTGGGGCCACGTGTCAGACGCCGGCTGAGGTGTGAATGCAGCTGAGCCCTGGGGTGACAGCCCCGCCCCCCACGAGGTGGCGCACAGGGCGACCAGGGGGCTGACGGCACAACCGCAGGGCCTCCAGCCCCCGCCGGGAAAGGAAGCAGTCCCGGGTGGAGCGGCCCGGAACCGGCGCGCAAGGGGCCGGTGGGGCAGCGCCCGCTCCTTCCCCGCACACTCGTGCCCCCGCCGGCCCCCGCCCGCCCCACCTGGTGGAGGCTGCGCTTGGCCTGCAGCGCGGCGCTCAGCTTCTCCTCCTGCTTCACGCGCATCTTCACCACCTCGTGCAGGAACTTCTCTTTGGCTTCCTTGGTGTCCAGGCCGCCCTCCAGGGCCTGCCGCAGATGCTCCAGCTCGGCCTCCAGCCCGCTGCTCAGGGCGTCGGCGGGGGCCGCGGCATCGGGGGCGCCGGGCGCCGCAGGCAGGGCGAGCAGGCCCGGGGAGCTCAGGTCCTTGGCGGAGCCGGATGAGGTAAAGGACGGGGAGGACAGCGAGGACAGCGAGGAGGTGACTGCAAGGCAGGCGGCGGGGGCGCGGGTCAGCGGGGGCCGCTCCCGGAAGAACGGGCGGGCGCCCCCGCCGCCCCGGGGCAGGTTTGCGGCCGCACTCACACTCCTCTCTTCCCTCCACCTCCACCTCGGCCTCCGAGTCCTTCTCCTCCTCGGGGGCAGGCCCGGGTGCCGGCGTCTCCGGGGCTCCAGGGGTGTCCACTGTCAGCTTCCGCTTCCGAGGCTGGACGCAGCTGGTGACGGGCTCGGGGGCCCGGGAGACGACCGTGGCGCAGGGCGGGCTGCTCGCCACCTTGTGCTGGGCTGGCGGTGCTAGGGCCACGTTGGGGGCCACGCCCGTCTCAAAACTCTTGTAGGAGTAAAAGCTGCAGGGGTGTGGCGGGCATCGGGGCCTCGGCATCTGCCCCCTGCGGCCCCTCACCCCGCCCCTGTGCCCCTGCACGTCTCCGCACCCCCGCTGCACACCACCCCCCATCGCGGCCCCGGCTCCCATGGACCGTGCGAGGGAGCGGACGCTACAGCCCGGGGCCCCGGGGGAGCTGCAGCACAGCGACCAGCCACCATACGTGGGACAGGCCACACCCAACGCAGAGGGCGCGGCCAACTCCAGACGCCACGGAAAATCCTAGTGTCCGCCCCACCCCCCCCATGCCATCAAAGAACCAGCACTTCTGCAGCTGCCTCGACCGGGGGGCTGGGGATCTGACACACAGCCTCCAGACCATGTGCCCGTCGAGCTCAGTGGCGATTAAAGCGGGAACCTGCTTCCCCGACTGGCTCGGGGCCTCACAGCAGGGTCAGGCTGAGCTGGGACGCAGACATGCCCATCAGAGCTGGCGGGTACTCACCTGTCTCGAATCAGGGCTGGGAGGTGTGATTGGGGCCTGGGCAGCTGCCCCCTGCGGCCCCTCCCCCCGCCCCTGTGCCCCTGCACGTCTCCGCACCCCCGCTGCACACCACCCCCCATCGCGGCCCCGGCTCCCATGGACCGTGCGAGGGAGCGGACGCTACAGCCCGGGGCCCCGGGGGAGCTGCAGCACAGCGACCAGCCACCATACGTGGGACAGGCCACACCCAACGCAGAGGGCGCGGCCAACTCCAGACGCCACGGAAAATCCTAGTGTCCGCCCCACCCCCCCCATGCCATCAAAGAACCAGCACTTCTGCAGCTGCCTCGACCGGGGGGCTGGGGATCTGACACACAGCCTCCAGACCATGTGCCCGTCGAGCTCAGTGGCGATTAAAGCGGGAACCTGCTTCCCCGACTGGCTCGGGGCCTCACAGCAGGGTCAGGCTGAGCTGGGACGCAGACATGCCCATCAGAGCTGGCGGGTACTCACCTGTCTCGAATCAGGGCTGGGAGGTGTGGGGAGAGCTCTTTGTCACTCGCAGAAACCGCAGGGGACCAGGGTCGGAAGGCAGAGAGGCGCTGGCGAGGGTGGATGCAGCCCAGGCTCTGTCGGGAGAGAGGCGCCGTCAGAGGCTGGGCCCCAGGCCGCCCCGCGCGCCCGCCCCGCACGCCCGGGCCACACGGCACCTTGCTGGAGGAGCCGGCCAGAGTCCGCAGCCAGCCAGACTGCTTGTCCTTCTCGGAGGGTGTGGGGTGCTGGGAGGGGGCATCGTCTGCTTTTCTTACGGAGGCCGGGGGCTCGGAGACCTGTGAGCAACACAGAAGTTCCCGTTGGCAGGTTGCGAGGGGTCCCCCAGGGCCCAGCCTCAGACGTAGCTGAGCACGAGGCGTGTCCAGGGACGCATACACCCTGCCCGACTCATCAGCAGTGCTGCACACACGCCCACCGGGCACTGGTGCAAGACAGCAGGAGGGACCCCTGCCCCTACCCTCAGGCCACCGCCGGTCTGGAAGAGGCGGCCCGGCAGGCAGGCTCGCTGGCCGAGTATAGGGCCCTGTCGGCGCCACGCAGAGCTTTCCAGGGGCGCCACGCAGCGCCCCCAGAGTTCTGGACTTCGCCACATGGGGCCTGGGGCAGCTGCACGCTAGGCTGGCAGGGTAGCCCTGGGCCGTGCCCCCCCCCCCCCACACCCTGAAGGAACATCCCCAAAATGAACTGTGCTCAGCTTGGCAAGGAAGCCCCCTCGACTTTCCCAAGTCTTGCTGTCAGGGAAGGAAGCTTGGGACAGCGACCCCGGGCCCAGCAGCCGAGCGTTGTGTCTGCTGGACGCTGTGGCCCAAGTGGCCTCCTGGGCTGGTGTCAAACTTCCCCCCAGTCTGCTGGCACCAGAGTCCTGAGGACACAGGGTCCCTCCGCAAGAAAACAGAACAGTCTTTGGGAGGACGGACTGTGCCTCCTCCCCCACCCCGCCCCGGCCGGAGCCTGGGCGTATCCGGGAGGCCACTGAGGGCGAGGGGCTGGGGGACAGTGCCCATCACCCCCAAGGCCTGACCTCAAGAGGGGTGGGGTGGATGGGGGGGAGGGGCTCCTTCTGCCCCAGGGGGCACTTGGAGAAAATACTGAACCCCAGAACTGACCCGAGGGTCAGCAGAGCCATCACCACAGAACTCAAGAGACAGGGGGCCAGGCTGGGCCAGGCCCCCCAGGGTGAAGGAGCCAGCACGCGTGGGTGTGTGCGCAGGGGGCCGCCCCCGACCCCGCAGCCAGGGAGCCAGGCTCCCTAACTCTGCTCCAAGCAACGTGTAGCCCTCGGGCCCCAGACCTGTGGGTCGGTCCCCGCACAGGGCAGCTGTCCCAACCAACAGCCTGCCCACCCAGCCCCAGGAGACAGTTCGGGGGTCCCACAGACAGCGGGGACCGTCTGCTCAGACCTGAAAACACTCAGGAAAGAGAGACCCACTTGGTGCTGCTTTTCAGGGGAAAGGAGTCGTGGTGATGCCTAGACCGGGCGACACCCACAAGGGTGGAGTTTCCTGTCTGAGCCCAGTTCTCAAGGGAGAGAAGCCACAGCGGCCCTGCCGGCTCCTCCGATTCCGAGAAACCTCAGGGAGCCTCGTGGCGGGTGTCAGATGAGCCGCGCGGCAGGGGCGGCTTCCCACTTGGGAGAAGGGCCGGAGCCTCCTGCCCCCGCCTCACCCCGAGCCCTGGTCCACCCGGGACGCAGGGAGGCAACTCGGGAAGCCGAGCAGCCCCTGAGACTCCGGACCCTGGTGCGCCTTCCATGAAGCGCAGCCGACCGGTTACGAAAACGAGGAAGCAGCGGAAGAGGGGCTTGTGGACCGAGGCTGGGCGGGCGCGGGGCTGCCAGGGCCCCGAGGGAGTGCGGCCTCCTCAAAGCCCTGGGAAGGACGGGCCGGCGACAGCAGGCAGTCGGGGGCAGAGCTGTGCGCAGCCATGGCCGCATGTCCCCCGGTGCGAGGAGGTGAGCCTGTGGCCTCCGGCTCCTGACCCCGCTGGGCGCCTCGAAGCCCAGGACGCTCCCCGGCAGCGGGGCTGGGAGCCCATGGCCACTTCCCCACACGCGAGGGCCCGGGTGGGAGCACGTGCCCCGTGCGCATGCCCCAGTGCGGGAGGTGGGGGTGCTGCCTGACGGAGAAGGCTGTAGGGACAGCGCCAAGACGCGGGTCCCAGGAGACACCCCACCACCACAGGGTGTCGCCACCCAGGACTGCTCAGCGGCCATGCGCGTCCGTCACCAAGGAGGACAGGACACGCGTCTGCCCGTAGGGCGCTCCCCACTGTGGGGTCTGTGTGTCACCCAGGGACCTGTGTACGTCTGCAAGGATTTGGGGGTACAATTTGGGAGTGCTGCCACTCCTGTGACTTTCATGTCCGGCCAGGCCAGGAGTGTCAGCCAAGTCAGAGGCACCAAACCGCGGGGCCCGCTGGATATGGGTGGAGTGGAGTCTGGACGGCTGCGGGGACTGCGGCCACCGCCAAAGACCAGTGCAACAGCAGCAGGCAGACCGGGCCGGGGGGGCTTCCAGCGTCCCCCACCTCGTGCTCCCAAGGGCCATACTTAGTGCCTGAGCCCCAAAGGCCCTGCAGGCCAGCCCAGCAGTCAAACCTGGGGGGCTCCTCCCTGCAGGCAGCAGGCCCTGGACCCACTGAGGAGCAGCCTACACCCTGTGCTAAGGCCCAGAGGTGGGGAAGGGGCGGAAGGAGGGCTTTGGGCCATCGAAGACGAAGCTCACCCTGGGTTTCTGAGTCCCCACCCCCAGTGCTGCACTGAGAGCCCCAGGGTCTGGCAGCACGAGGGCCTGGACGCTGGGCCCTGGCCTGCACATCTGGGGACCTCAGGAGCCCCCGGATGCTGGCAGTCCCCACCCCATGGGCCTGCCCTGCCGCACCGCGCTCTGTTTCTTATGCCCTACACCTTGGACATCTTAAAACAGAAAGCGACAACGTACGTGCGGGAGGAAAGAAAGGAGAAAGAACGTTCCAGATGCAGCTCGTGGCACCGGGCTGAGGCCTGAGCGCACGGCGTGACGTCCGCACACACAGAGCGCTGGGGCATACCACCCTCCACGTTCCCAGCTCTGGGGCGACCCTAGCAGTACAGAAGGGCGGATCCCACTAACCGCAATGCAGAGCCGGGGGCCAGCAGGGCACAGAGCCGCCCAGCGCTAACCTGCACGGAACACAGCAAGAGAAGCCCAGCGGCAAGGGCAGGACCAGCCCCAAAGGGCCCGGGGCTCAGAGAGGAAGGCTCAGACTCAGGCCTCGAACACAGACACGCAGGCAGGGCTGAGGGAGATGCCGCTTGAACACGGCGCAGCGGGGCTGCCCGGGCTGGGCCCAGCACGGAGCACGTGGGGGTGCGTGCCCCCCGAGGCGGCTGCCCGGCTGGGGCAAGCGGCCACTCAGTCACCTCCCTGCTCAGGCCCACGACCGCATCCGTGAGCCCCTGTGGGATGTGCAGATGACAGGGCTCCACCCGCCCAGACGGGCGCCACGCTGCCCTGAGATCCGCCACCTGCATGGAGGCAGGCGTATGTCCAGGGCGCCCTGGGTCGTCAGGATGAGGGGCCTCCCTGCACCCCGCAGGGGGCACACGCACCTGCTCAGGGTCGTGCACATGCGAAGCTCAGCTGTGCAGGCCGCGCACTGGCAGCCAGAGGAGAGCGGTAACCACCCCCCTCCCCGGGCTGGATCGGTCTGTTTTCTCGCAGCACAGAGGCGTCCCCTCTGGCCTCGGGCCTAAGGCCAGGATGCCCGCTGCCCTGGGCGCTCTGCAGGGCTGAGGGCGGCTGGTCCCCACACGCCCTCTGGTCCAACAGCACTAGACAATGTGGCTGCGGGGCCAGGTGGGCGCGTCCACCCAGTGAGACCTGCGCCGCTGGCCAAGGAGCACGGCCTGGACGGAAGACCTGCCCCACGGAGGAAACGACACTTGGCTCCCCCAACTCTTTGCTGGGGGCGGGAGTTCTGCCACCTCGGGGACCAGGCCCAGATGAGGGTCCGGCCAGGCACTGTGCTCGGCCAGGAGGCGACACGCACTGTCCAGCTGCCAGACCCTGGTCGTCAACTTGTTAGAAGGACATCAGCCTCGGTGTCACCCCCTGCCCCCCGGAGCCTGGGTTGACCCAGCCCAGCCAGCAGATACAGGAAGAGCGCCAGCCTCTCCCCGGAGGCAGCGAGCAGCCTCCACAGATCAACACGAGGGGCCACGTCCCCACCTCTCGGCTGTGAGCGCACACCTTCCAGGTGAGCGGAAAGCCCCACGGGAAGCTCGCACAGAGCTGGGGGTGTCCTCCAGAGGCACGTGCCCTGCTGTGCAACACACCTGCCTGCACCTCCTATATCATCCCCTCCCCACCCACCCCCCCTCCACCTCTTCACCAGGCGGCGGCGAGTGTGCTGGGAGAGCAGCCAGCCTCAGAGCCGGCCTGCAGGCAGCGGGCTCACAGTCCGACAGATTCTGCACCAAAGGCCCGGGCAGGCTGTGCTAGGGGCCGCGAGAGCGCCTCACCCACCGTCCAAGGCGGCTCTCACTTCAGGGAAGGGCTTTGGGAAGCGCCGGGAGGACCGGGTGGGCGTGGGGAGAGTGACTGCTGCCGGGTCCGTGCAGAAGGCAGAGGCGGAGGGACGAGACCACTGGCCGCCAACCTGCAACACCAACTGCTCCAGGAAGCTGTGACGATGGTCCACAGCCCGCGGCACCTCCCCCCAGGCCAGTGCGGGGGGGGGGGGGG
>NW_020174791.1:2954204-2975018 GCF_003031525.2 Neophocaena asiaeorientalis asiaeorientalis
ACCCGAACGCCCAGGAGACCGAGATCAACCGAGATCGGAGAGAGCCGCCTCGGCGAGGCCCCGCCCACGGGCCACCGGTCAGGACGAAGGCGGCCGAGCGCAGCCCGGCCTCGGCGTCAGGGGCTGCTGGACCTGCGCTGCCACCGTTATGAGCTCATTTTCCACACGGCTGGAAAGCGGGTCCTTGAAAGGACACAAGCCAAACCTCCCCCCTGCTCCTCACGTCCTCACCGGGCTCTCGGGGTGAGGGCGGCCAGGGGAGGGCCCTCCCGGCTCCCTAAGGCCGAGTGTTTCTGTGCAGCTCCCCTACGATAAACTGCTTCCTCAAACCACCTCAGAGAAAACCTGAAGGTGAAGCGTCTGGAGGAACCATGAGGGCTCCAACGGTGTGAGCCCCACCCCCAGTGAGCGGCTTAGATGATACCAAAGCACAAGGAACCAAAGATGAAATAGCAGAGGGGGAACTGGGCAGCATCAGAACATCTGTGCTTCAAAGGACGCCATCGAGAGGGCGAGAAGACAGCACACACGGCGGAAAAAAACCTCTGCAATCACCTGATGAGGGACCTGGATCCAGAACACATGAGAACGGAAACTCGAGACAAAAACAACCATCTCAAGGGCGAAGGCCTTGGACAGGCATTGCTCCAAAGGTGGCACACACACAGCCAGCAAGCGCAAGCACGTGAAGACATGCTCAGTGTCACTGACCATCAGGGAAACGCACCTCACACCCATCAGGACGGCTACGATCACAACCAGAAAGCAAGTGTCGGTGAGGATTCAGGGAAATCGGGAGCCTGCGCGCCGCTGGCAGGGATGTGACCCGGGGCAGCTGCCAGGAAAGCTGGTGTAGAACCACCCCGTGACCCCCAGTAAATACCCGAGAGGACTAGAAAGAGGGACTCACACCTGGTACCAGAATCTGGACCAAGTGCACGGGAATATCTGTCACCTCGTACGCCTGCAGGTGAACCTACAACCATCTCAAAAAAAAAGTAGAATTTAAAAAAACACCATGAGGTGCCCCTTCACACTCACTAGGACGGCTGTAATTGTTGAAAGGATGGACGCTACAAAGCGGCGAGAGGGGGCTTCCCTGGTGGCGCAGTGGTTGGGAGTCCGCCTGCCGATGCAGGGGACGCGGGTTCGTGCCCCGGTCCGGGAAGACCCCACATGCCGCGGAGCGGCTGGGCCCGTGAGCCGTGGCCGCTGAGCCTGCGCTACGCAACGGGAGAGGCCACAACAGTGAGAGGCCCGCGTACCGCAAAAAAAAAAAAAAAAGAAAAAAAAAAGGCAGCGGCGGTGAGGATGTGGAGAAACCAGAACACTGTGCGCTGCTGGTGGAGGAACAGAGCTACCGTCGCCGTGGAACAGTCTACAGAACTGCCATACAGTCCAGCAACTCCACTCCTGGGCCTGTACTCAAGATTACTGAAAACACACCCGCAAAAACATCAGACACGAGTATTCACAGCAGCATTATTCGTAATAGCCAAAGAGCGGAAACATCCCAAATGTCCGTCAGTGGGTGAATGAAAAAACAAAACGTGGTCCCGTCCATCCACACACCGGTATCGCTCGGCCTGGACGAGGAGTGAGGCACAGACACGCGACACGGTGGAGCCGCGAGGACACAGCGCCCGGTGAGAGGAGCAGACATGAGAGGCCACATGGTCCCATTCCCGTGAAACGTCCAGAACGGGAAATTCCGCAGACAGGAAGTGCATCGGTGGGTGCTGGGTGATGGGGGGCCCACAGGGCACGGGTTTCTTTCAGGGTGATGGAAACGTCCTAAAATTAGACAACGGTGATGGGTGGCATATACCAAAACTCACTGGATCATACTCTTAGAAAGGGTGCATTTTCTGGCATGCGAATTACATCTCAACAAAGCTATTACTAAAAATATCTATTAGAAAAATAAGAGGAACTGTTGGTTGAAAAACCCAACCACTGAGGATTGAGCCCGGGGAGCCGCTCAAGGTCCATGGCACCGAGACGGCGTCAGGGGTCAGACAAGGTCCCGGCGGCGCTGGCATCCACTGGGCACCTGGCCGGGCAGCCAGGGCATGTCCAGGGTGACAACGTGGCCCTGGCCAGGGTCCCATGGTGGGTGGGTGTGGGGCTGCACACAAATGCAGAGGCTCGACACGGAGGGCGGCCCCGAGGTCCTGAGGCCCACCCCGGCCCCCGCCTCCCAAACCCTGTGGCCTGGCGTCCTGGCAGTGGGCGCCCCGGAAGCCCCGCCCCGGCTGGCTCTCTCAAGCCTGGTGCCACTTCACAGGTAGGGTCAGAGGGCGCTGCTCAGGCCACCACCTCACACAGCAGGGGGCAGGAGAACCTTCAGCGCGCTGGCCGGCATCCACCCGCTCCTCCCACCAGCACCCGCCCTCTGGCCCTCCCCGCTCTGTGCCCCGACCCTCAGCAGCTGAAGACCTAGGTCCCCTGCCAAGACATGGGCATGCAGGCACGCCCGGGGTCGGCAGCCAGGGGCAGCACCCTCTGGGGGATCAACTCGGCATCACCTGTGGCCCCATCACCATCTTACGAGCCACTCGGAAGGCAAAGCAGTCCCCCCACCCCGGCCCCCAACCTCAGGGACCTTCCACCCGCAAGAACGAGCCTGCACCCCCCCAGACTGAGGTCTCAGAAAAGCGGTGAGAGACGTTCTTACAAATGCACAAATCGGCAAAAACGTGTCTAAGGGAGCATTTTTTAAAAGTTACAGACGGCATACGAAAACCACGTTTAAAAAAAACAACATAGCAATCTTATAAAAAAAAGAAAAGAAAAAGTCTAGGAATCTTAATACAACACATCTATTTCTGAGTCTTAACACGGAATTCCACTCCTAACTGATATTTCTGAATTACAAAGTCACTGCTGGTCTGGAGTTGAGGCAGGACTGAGGGTCTGTCACCCGGATTCTAGGTGAGGAGCAAGAAACACACTGGAAGCATTCCTGAGATTTCCAAGCCCTAGGACAGGACCCAAGGCGATTTGTCCCCCAGAGCAGGGACAGGTGAGTGTAAATGACCGCAGCCCGGCGGGGGCTCGAGGCGGGGGTCCCGGGGAGAGCACAAGCGTGGGGCAGGGGCGGGGGGCAGGCGGCCAGCGGCCGGCCAGGGAGCCTGGGGTCTCTCCGTGACATTCAGAGAGTCCCACGGTCCAGCTGCTCATTCTGCAATTTTCCTGTCATTTAGCCGATCAGCAGAAAAACAGCCAGGACCACAGAGATGACAAGTTCCTGCTGGGCAGCATGGGGCCTTCAAAGCAACCCATCCCCACCTCTCTGAACCCCGGTGGGGGTGGAGCTGTCACAGCCGTCAGGCTGGGATTCCCGGAGATCGGCGGGAGCAGCAGCCTCCAGCCCCGCTTCTCAGCCCCGGAACCCCGGTCCACACACTCTGACACCGGAGAAGACAAGCGAGCATCCCCGCGGCAGTGTGGAGCTGAGCCCAGGAGGACACGCCCACGTCACGTGCTGGCCCAGGAGGCCCACCACGAGCAACAAGGGCCTGGGGCCCCCGCCCACCATGCAGGGGAAAGTCCCTCAAGAACCCATAACCATGGACCTGCACAGACCCCTAAGAGGGGCAGACGCCCACAGACCCTACACGTGAGGAGCACAGGGTGGGAACACCCAAAGAGACGCAGCGGGAGCGGAGCAGACACAGAGAGAAGCTGTGCATGTGGGTGGGCATCAGCGCGGGCAGGCACATGGCACCCCGCAGAGCGACACCCCCCCTCCCCCACCCCCGCTCTGCTGGACTCTCCCGCCCAGGGTGAGCCTGTTGCCCACAGGGACCGCAGCAGCTCGAGGGGCGGGGAGTCAGCCCCGCTCCTGCAGCCACGTGGACCCACCGCCAAGACCGGGGCCAGCCCTGCTGGGCCCCTGAACCTTTGCCCGGGGTGGGCGCAGCAGGGAATCGCAGGCTCCTTCCTGCAGGGATGCCCGCCTCGCCTCAGAGGGAGGCCGCAGAGGAGAGAGTGTGGCTCCCGAGGCGATGGCGCGGCTCCGGGCCACCGCATCCCACCTAGGCTTTGTGACAGAGTCCTGCCAACACCACCCACGTCCCCTACAGCGTAGCTCTCAGCCCCCACGCTTGGGACCACTACCTCTAAATCAGCCCAAAGGCTACGTCATGGATGGTCCTGCAGATTTTACAGTTCTAGAAACTGCAGAGCTATTTTTGTAAGTACCATTAATATTTTCCACGTGATAATTCATGTTTCATATTACGCTTAAATTAACCTATTTTCTGATTACTCTGGTACAGAGGAAGCAGATTAAATTTGCAAGACAACCCCAAACCCCAAAATGAAGTGAGAATAGCAGTTTTACAGATTTGCTTTGATTTTTTTTAAACTTAAATGGGTCACCTTTTCTGTTATTTCCACACCGTCGATGAGAATAAGTTAAGACTTTTCTAAGGAAACAGTCACTGCCCCTCCCCCGGGAACCAGACCTCAGCGGCTCTCGATGGAGGGGTCCGCATTCCCTCCGCAAGGAGGGACCTTTGGCCTGGCTCCCAGAGGGAGGTCCTCCCACCCACCCCCCACCCACTCCCCTGTGGAGGAGAATGCAGGGAGGGGACGGGAGGGGCTGGGCGGGGCTCTGGGAAGGGGTGTCCCTGAAGACCCTGGACATCAGCCCCGACACGGGGAGGCCTCCGGTGGCCCTATAGTCCTCGCCACGTCACGGACCCACCACCAGCCCTGCTGCACAAGGCCTCCCACACTCCTGCAAAACCTCCCTTTTAGCATCAGAAAATCAGGGGAAGTCCCCCGCTGGACCAGGCAGGGTGGAACGGAACCTTTTCTTTTCCTTAGCGGTCACTGGAAAGTAACTGTTAAAAGGACTTTACAAAAAAAAACCCCAGACGCCAGAACCCCGAGAACAATGAAGCTGTTCTGGGGCTCATTCTACTCTTAGGACAATGTCCTTGAGGGGTGGTGAGGGACACCATCTTTCCCAGCGCCCTGACCGGCTGGCGGGGTGTGGGGGGGCACAGTGGTCGCCAGGCCTCTGGCCCCTGGGCAGAGAGGGAGGAGGGCCAACAGGCCTCTCCATCCAGAACAAGAGAGAAAGCCAGCAGGCAACACAGGGCACTGGGGCCGCCCTTCTGGAGGACCAGCCTGAGGGGAAGAGGACAGTTTACGAGGCAGCGGCAGGGGCGGGGCTGGACACCACCGTGCCCCACGCGGCCCTCACCCCACCAAGGCCCCTCGGGAAGGTCGGCCTTACCCTTGACCCCCAACAAGCCTCTGACACAGGAACCACCAGGACGCATAGGCGCTATCCCCAGACAAGGGCCCCGACGGAGCAGCGGGCACACGGGCCGGGCAGCAGCTCTGCCGGGTCACCAGCCTCCCCCCCGCCCCACGTCCGTGCCCAGATGCCAGCCTGTCCCCGGCCCCTCTGCTCACACCCAGAGCTGCCGCCAGGGGTTCCGTGGGCGTCTCCCTCGCCGCCCCTGGGGACACAGCCCCCATGCCTTGCGGGCCCCAGGCCCCCTCCACTGGCCTCCTCCTCCGAGCTGCACGCCATGCCGGGTGGGGGCCAGGGCCACCCTCTGCTGCTTAAACCTCCAGGGCACCCGCCCACACGCCTCCGGACCCACAGCTGACACCTGCCGTGCTCGGACCAGGACAAGATCGGGGCACACGCGAGTGGACGGGCGTGTAGGGGCGTGTAGCCTGCACACACGCATAACACGGCACTCTCGTGTGTGATCTTTCACCTGCTCCAGGTGAGAGCCTCAGAGAGAAGCCCGGGCCCGGGGCAGCCGGGAGTCAGCGGGGACCCGGCAGGCCTTTCACTGAGCAGAGCCCTAAACCTGGCAGGCTGGTGGGGTAGCTCCCGGGTGGCCCTGGGACAGGCCCTGGGGAGAGAGCCCCCAGCCCCGCCTGGTCCCATCAGTCAGGGCACCGATGCGGACGCTGGCCGGGGGCGCTGAGCCAGGATCAGAGGCTGCCGGGACACAGCAGCCTCCCGCGTCCTTCCAGTGAAGGGCCTTCCGCTCCTCCAAACACCAACGTGACGCCGGCCGAGGGTCTCCCGAGGCCTCGGGACCCTAGGCCTCGACTGCGAGCGGAGGGGGCGGCAGATGGTGGAGCACCCGGGGGCCCAGGGCAGCTGAGGCCTCGGGCTGCTCAGTGTCCCACCCTGGAGGACACACTACCGGAGGCCGAAGCGGGAACGCGTCCCCAGACTCCCGCCGTCTCCCGCTCCGCCATCTCGCCTGCCCCCCACTCCCGCGGGAGGAGCCGCCGGGCCTGGGGCTGGGAGCCCGAGACCCCAGGTCTCTGTGCACAGAAAGCCTGCTTGCCATGCGCCAGGCCCTGCCGCGAGCTACGCATCACAGCTCGCCCGAGCGGGAGCCTCGGGAGGGTGGGTGCGTGAGCCAGGACGGAAGGAGGACCGGGAACCTGGGGGCCGGGGTCCTGGAGGAGGTGACACAGGTGCTGCGGGCTGGTCAGTTCTGTGGAGGGACTCGAAGGCCCAGGAGCCCCATGCCCAGAAGAAAGGCCCAGGAGCTCCATGCCCAGAAGGCCCGGATCCCGGCCACCATCAGCGTCCCGAGGGCACTGCCATGACACCCACGGGTCAACCACACCCCAGCCTCAGGGTTGACTTCACTGACACACAGACACAACGCCAGTAAAGAGGCCCAGCCCCAGGCGAGGGCACGTGATGGACCCCCGAGCGCCCCCAATCCGTGCATCCTGAGAGGCAGGAGGGAATCGGTGTTGCTCGCAGCACTCCGCCTACCAGACCCAAATTCCAGTGCTGACCGTGCAGGATGGGGGGGCTTCCAAAGAGGCAGCCGGGGGGGGGAGAGACGAGGACTCTCTGCTCTCAAACGACCCCTCCCCCTGGCTGGCACCCAGCCCCCTGGGCCCCGGGAGGCCCTCGGAGGACGAGGTCCACCGCCCACACGCCCCATCCCACTTGGAGGAGCCCTGTGCTCAGTCCACGGGAGCAGACCCTCCCAGCAGCCCGCCTCGCAGGGGGCCACAGAGCCTGAACCATCCTCGGGGGTAGAGGAGGCCACTCACGACGTTCTTGGGGTCCAAACTGCCCATGTCGGGAGCTCCCCGTTTCTCTCCACATCAGGATTTTTCCTGTCCAGGGAACACTGTCCCCGTCTTCAGAATCTAAGTAAAAACATCCCCAAGATGTACCCACCCAAAGGGGACAGGCGGCCAATCTCTGCACAGCATGGGGGTCTCCCAGCCCTCCAAAGCCTGACACCAACTCCCACACACCCCCGGGGGCAGGAGGAGGGCCGGGAAGGGGGTCCTAGGAGGCCCCTCCCACGAGGGCTTTTTAACCTGAAGGTAAGACGCCAGGGCTGGCTTTGCAGGCACACGACCGCACACTGGGGTCAATGCTCTACTGGGGTCACCTCTTCACCTTTGATCAAATGTTATTTTGTAAATGAAATCCAACGGGACAGGGGTGTGTGCAGAGCCAGAGAGATGGCGTGTGACCCCAACGGGCCAGGGCTTCCCTTCAGAGGGGGCCATCCGCCTCCCACCCCAGCCCAGGAGGCCGTCCTGGCCTCTCGGTACCCACGCTAGAGTCAGAGACGCGGCCAGAACGGGAGCTGGGGACCCGGGTTCTCGTCCGTCCCACCTTCCACACCTCAGAGGGAGGCAGAGGCAGCTGGGGGTGGGGGGCAGCGCCGTCAGCCAGACAAGGACGAAACACACACGCAGGCTGCAGCGACCCTGCACACACCTCAGACGCTCTCATCTTTGCATTTAAAAGTGGCATCACACGACGGGAGGAGGAACAGTAAAACTCAGGGTGATAGCTTAAATTTTAAATTTTTTCTTTATCCGAAATGGCATTAAATAACAATAACCCCCCCCACACACTGCGACAAGTTGAGAGACCTCAAAAGAGAGATGAGGTGTAGGCATTTCAGGCCCTTTCCTCCTGCTTCCCAGACAAAAGCCGGGTTACGAAGCCAGCCCAGACCCTCAACGCGCTCGGTCACCGTGGACCCGCAAGGTGCCCAGCTGCACAGGCTCAGCAGCGGCCACTCGCCGTCCTTGGGGACGCAAAGGGCTGCCCACAGAAGCCGACCCTGCGGTCCGGTGTCACCCACATGGAGCCCCAGGGCGCGTGCGAGCGCCACCCGGAGCTGAGCCTCGGCTCACGCCGGAGCGAAAGAACTTGGAAACCACTCTCTAACCTGTTAAGGATAAGATCCTCCAAAAGACGACTTTTAAGCCCATTTGTCAACACCTCCCAAGTGCACACAGAGCTGGTGATGGCGGGGAAGATAGAAATTCACTGGGGAGGCTGCTGTGAGCTGCTGCCCAGCTCCCTACAGCTCCGCGAAAACCACCATGCATCTGAACCAGAGCTCAAGGCAGCACACAGGCTGCCCACTGGGGTCCAAACACACTTCAAAGCCAAAGGGTTTTCTGTGCTCCCAATTCTAATTACAGAAAAAGGTCACTTCTTTTTATCGTTGGGGGTGCATCCGTCCAGGAAGCACACACGTGGGACCCAAACTCCCCTGTCCACACCAGTCACTGACGGGAATGTGACGGGGATGGAGCCGAAGGACCGTGCGTGGAGCGCCCACCCCACCCTCCAGCCTCGGGGGCCACAGCAGAACCCCGGGTGGGTGCGGCCCGGTGGGCAGGTGACCCAGAGGAGGGTGGCTGAAAGCCCATCTGCTCCCACCTCTCCTCCTCCAGGTGCAGGTCTCCTGGGGGGGAAGGGAAGGGAGCCCGACCCAGGGCGCTCTCGCAGTGGCACTGGCATCGGCTCCCAGGTCAGCTGGAGACCTTGGGTTCCCCTGGAGGGGCTCTCAGGAGGGGCGCAGCAGCAGGGGGAGGCAGCCTGGCCCCTCACCCAGACCTGCAAGCAGCCCCGAGAGAAATCAGGGTGACCCGGGGCCAAAAGGAGGCTGCGGCGAGCCAGGCGTGGGCGGCAGGGCCAGCGGGCGGCGCAGGCCGAAGGCAAGACACACCGGACCTGGCCACCGCCATGGCACCGCTGGGCCAGACCCCGTGCAGCCTCCTCCGCCAGCAGGCGGGGTCCCAGGGGAGCTGCCCTCCACTCCTCAGCAACCTAAAGATCCCCCCCCAGGCAGGTCCCCCTCCCCCAGGCACTGCACGTGCCGACAGCCGACAAGGCCCAGCCCCGCTCTTGCAGGCGCCCCGGCCTCAGCGGGCAGCTGGAGGGACGGCACTTTCGCCTGCTTCCCCGCCAGGAAGTAGCCCCGGCCGGCCCCGCCCACGCCGCCGGTCTGTTCGGCTTCCTCAGCGCCTGCACCTCCTCCCTCCCCTTCCCCTCCCCCTCCCGGCAGCCGCCCTGCTTGTTTTCTCGCCATAGAAACCGACACAACACTGAGCCCAGCGCTTGAGCCGGCGCGGGTGGACGTTGGCGCTGCCCGGCCGCGGGGCTACTCAGAGCTGGCGCGTTGGCCGCCTCTGCTTCCAGGCTGAGGCACCGAGGCCGGCAAGGGGCCAGCGAAGTCACCGCTGGTGTATCCCTGGTGAGTCCCCAAGCCCAGGCTGAAAGACAGCTGCTCGTGGGTCCCAAAGACATGACCCTGGAGGCACAGAGCCGAGAGTCCACGGGCCTGTTGCCAGCACTGACCAGGGCACAAGGCAGGGCCACCAGACTGGGTCCCTAGTAAAATGAAGAACACATGGCATGAAGCTCACCGCGTCACTTTCACACTTGGATGAGGGTCTCCAAGGGGGCCCAGCCCCTCCCGTCTGAGGTTCATCCCTGCCAGTGGGGTGGGCTGGGGTGGGGAGGGGGACAAGGATGACCAGCACCGGGGAGGAGGCTATGTGGGCCACACTGGGCCCAGGAGAGCCAGGACGCGGGCAACAGGGGCCTGAGCGGGGGACGCGGCTGAAGAATCCACACCTGTTTTTCATCTGAAAAATGGGGCGACACAGGCTCTGCTACCTCAGAGCAGAGAACATGGCGTTTCTCGAATGTCTAGCCCTAACACGTCTCGCCTACAGCAGGAACCACGCCGGTCACATGACAGCCCCGTAGCTGCAGAATCCCCACCACTGGTGAGCCGGGCAACGGGCCCTGAGACCCCTGAAGCTCCCCTCCTGCGGAGCATCCCAGGACACCCCCCCCCATCAAGAGGCAGGTGGGGGCAGGGCCTGGCAGGGGCAGGAGGCCAGGGGCCCAGGCACCAAGGCTCTCCCAGTGCTGCCAGGCCAGAGTCTGGGTGACATGGCTGCACCAGGGGACCCGCCCGGCCCAGGACCTGACCCCACCCCCGCCCCCGCCCATACCAGCCCTGCATTGTCCCCTCGCTGACAGACGCCCCCGGGCCCCCTTCTCTCACTGCACAAAGCCAAGGACCCCACAGGGAAGGGAAGGGTGTCCCAGCAGCCCTGGGGGGGGGGAGCAGAGACAGGGGCTTCCTGTGCCTTCTCCTTTGGGGGAGGGGCAGCAGCCCTTCTCAGGCCCTGCCATCAAGGGCGGAGGGCTGGGGCCACCATTAGAATCAGCGGCCGGCCCCTCGCCCCAGGTCTGGGCCTGCTCTGCCCACTGTGGCCAAGGCCACAGCAGGGACCGGAGCCCACGGCCCACCCCGAGCTCTCTCTGACCCTCACTGACCCTAAGACCCGAGTTCACATGATCTACTAGGAAGACTGGGGTCTCCGGTTTCATTTTTTTAATACCCACACTATAGCCTGTGTTCGCTGCTGTTTTCTAGGCCAGGTGTACATTCTTAAAAGGTGCACGTGTGAAGTGTCAGGTGTCACAGCCTGCTCTCTGCAGGCCAGGAGACTGGGTGCCATGTTGGGGCTGTTCAGGGGTTCAATCACATGCGGTTACAGCAGGCCGGGCTCTGGCAGTGACATCGGGAACACCGGGCCCTCCCTCTGCAATGGTGACCCAGGCGGCCTCCTGGAGAAGGGGCCGCCGTCTGCCCACACAGGAACGGGTTCCACCCCAATGGCTAACGTGTCTCCTAAACGCTAATGACACAGATGGCGGGAGAGGAGGTGTCACCACTGAATCTGCTTTTTGAAAGATCCCACTTGAAACAACTAAAGGAGAAACACCTCACTTCCCTCAAGGAGCCCGCCGACCACCGGCCTCGGTCTCCCCCTGGCAGGGTGCGCACATGGGGCCAGAGTGAGGCAGACAGCGCCCCTCCATCTGCAGGGCTGGGGCGTGGGGTGGCCTTGGCCGGGGACAGCTTTCCACGCCCGTGACCCTCCCGCAGCCCCCTGCACTTGCAGCTGGAGCAGTCCTTAGAGGGAAGGAGGCATTTCCTGTGCCCCCCCCCCCCCCCCCAAAAAAGCCCAGAGGAGAGGAGGTGACAAGGACGGGAAGGGGGCGCGGAAGTGGTGGGGCGGGAGGACGCGGCGCCCGGAGAAGGCCGGCGGGCAGGAAGGGGCTCTCCAACGGGGCATCCCCCGTGGGGTGTCCGCCAGGCCTGCAGCACCCACAGAGACGCGGGGGGCCAGGGACCCGGGCCTTCAGGACACGGAGATGCCCGGCAGCTGGGAGTTGGGGTGACTGTCCAGTCCTTGGCCACTAAGCCCCAGAAGTGCTCTGTGGCCCCACCTGGCATTCAGCGCCCCCGCTGGACTGGGAGGGAAAGCCTTGCACTGCTCACCGGTGCAGCCTGGGGCCTCCAGACACCAGGCCCATGACAACCGGGCCAGAAACACCCGCGCTGCGTGCGGGCCCAGAGCGACCGGAGCCCAGGAGCCCAGAGGCCCAGGAGACCAGGAGACCAGGAGCCCAGGAGCCCAGGAGCCCAGAGCGACCGGAGCCCAGGAGCCCAGGAGCCCAGGAGCCCAGGAGACGGGGCGGCTGTTTCTCCCACAGGCTGTGGAAACGCCCTCCCCGCACGCCCAGCAGGACAGGAGGTCAGAGTCTAAGGCTGCAGTCAAGGGCTAAGGGAGGGACCCGGATGGTGGAGCGGTGCCCCCGGGGCCAAGTCACAAGGACCAGGGTGGGGTCACCCTGGGGTCCACACATGCCATGCAGCCCTGTAGGTGCACGGAAGCCCGGGGGATCCACGGCCGTCCCAAGGCCCTGGGTGTCTCGGGGACACAAGGTGTCAGAGCTTCCTGGGGGTTGAGGCGATGGCTGGGATGGAGACCCTGGGCCCGCAGCCCCGACGCATGCTGGGAGCTCTGGAGTCTGGCCAGCACCGGCCCTCCAGCAGGTGGTCTCTTCCTCCTGCAGGGTTAGGGACGCTTCTGGCCGTAACAAGGAAGCCCGGACGCTCGGGGTCCCCATCCAAGGCCAGGACTGATCTCCACAGACGCCCTGGGGCTCAGTGGCGCTCCTGGCCTTCTGCCCAGCCCTGGCAGCAGGCACAGGAAAGGGCAAAGCCCTGCAGGTCCGCGTGGGACCTGGCTGCGCACCTATCAGAAATGAGAACGCCACGGTGGTGGCTGACAGCCCGGGCTTCAGGGCCGCGTGCCCGCTAACCGTGCACAGCCCCGACAGACACCCCATCGGTGACTGGGAGGCTTTCCCTCCCAGTCCAGCGGGGCCTCGGAGCAGCCCCATCTCCCCGCAACATTCCAGGACCCACGGAGAGGCCTCTGTCTTCAGAACAGGAAGGTCAGGCCCCTGCTCTAAGGGGCTGAGGGAGAGGGACACGTGAGGACCACGTGATTCTGCCTGGGGAGTGAGTGACCAGGTGGGGACTTCTCCACTGGGAGTCGCCTTCAAAGCAAGTTTAGGAATCTGCATGTTGCAAGAATGGCCCCAGAAAAGCCGCTCGTCTGGCCCCAGGGCCCATCTCAGCTGCTGCCCCGCACGGCCTCCCAGCAAGGACAGAGGAGGTGAGGCTGGGGCCAGGCCTGAGCCCACGTGGCCAGACCTGCAGCCAGCACGCCCCGCTCAGCTGAAAGGACTCTCTGCCACGACGCGAGGCCCCGTGACTCCATCCAGCCCAGGGTGCCGGCCTCTCCTGTGCGTGGACATGAAGGCTCGGCCTGAGCAGCCACTTTGGGCTGGGAGGCAGCAAGCAAGAGTGACTCAGAGAGCCAGCGAGGACGGGGCTCCCGCCTCCAGGCTGCAGTCGCCACGGCGGGCGTGTGCACTGTGTGTCCTCTGCACGCGTGGCCAGGCCCCACCCCGGCTGGGGGCGACCACGAAGCAGGGCTGCCGCCCTTGCTGACATGCACCCAGAAAGCGAAAGGTCACAAGCCTCAAGTTTTGTTTGGAAGGTTTACAGTAAACAGCACAAGCTCTCTGTCAATCACCAAACCAAAGCCTGAGTTCTTCTTGACTTCACTTCCTCAGACAAGTCATCTAATCAGAAAATCTAGCTGACACTACCTTTAAAGTAGTCTTTCTTTTTAAACAGAACAAGCGTCCTGCGGTCAGCCAGAGACCCTTCCCCCAGAGCCAGGCTTGACAGCTGTGGACACCCACTTCCTCGCCCCCCGGGTGGAGCCCGGCTGCGTCAACAGCCCCACACCCGCCCTCGCCGGGGAGCAGCCGGAGGCCATGACACGCACACAACACTCACTGCAAACGCACACGTGGACACGGGGGCCCAAGAACCCCCCCCCACGTTTTGGAACAAAAGGCAAACACCTCAAAGGCTAGGGGTCCTGCATACATCAGGACCGAGGTACTGGGGAGGCTTTTCACCTTTCCCAGGGAGAATCCACAGCACTAACGAGGGAGCGTCACAGCAGAGCGGCCAATCCTCCGACAGGCAAGGCTGTAGCATCGAGGTGGGGGCACAACCCCAGGGGTGGGCCAGGGGGACCCCGGGAGGCCCAGGGACGCTGAGGGCCCACCCTTCATGCCCAGTGGGGGGAGCAGCAGAGCCAGGCAGGCCGACCTCCGCCCGGGGGCCCAGCGCCCAGGCAGCTCCTTTCACCGCAGGGCCTCACCCTTCTTTTGGAGACAAATACCGGGCACCAGGAAAACAGTTTCTGAGCGTAGAAAGTGACCTGAGAGCTTGAAGAATGGGTCCTGCTGCCCCTGCGGGTGTGCCCTGCCCACCGTCCCCAGAGAGGCAGGTGCCGGGTCAGGACCACCTCCCTCCAGGATGCTGGGCGGCGTGGACTGGAACCTGGAACCGGGCCAGCTGCGGGCACAGCGGGCGAAGGAGGCTTGAGCCGCAGCAAAGCCGACACCAGTTCTTCCACACACAGCAAGCTCCACCCCGGACGGTAAAGGCCAGAGAGCAAAGGCACGCGTGACCCCAGCGTCTCCGCAGCAGAGAAAAGGCCCCAGTCCCCCACCCCTGGGCAGAAAGGGCTGAGATTGTGCTCGCGGCTCTCCCACAGGGCCAGATCCCTCTAGAGGCCCCTCCTCAGCTTCCGGCAAACATTTAAGGATGCGGGAGAGTGCTCGTGGAAAAACCAAAGCCCCGGTGAGTGGGAGGCCCCGGGTGGGAGGAACCTTGAAGGACCAGTGGGCAAAGGACAGCAAAGCACAGACACGACCGTGGCGCCTGTCCCCGGAAGAGCAGAGAGGCCGCAGACGCCGCCCCGTGCTGGCCACAGGGAGCGACGACAGATGATGGGGGGTGGGTGCGCGTCCACGGTCCCTGTCACCGCTGCTGTCCTCCCGGGACCAGCACGGGGCTGGCACAGCGTCCACCTCGCCGTCCCTCATGCCCCAGGCCCCAACCTGACTCCCGCTTCTAGAAACAGCGCGGGGACGCACGTGGCCAGGGTGTGGACGCGGAGCCCCAGGCAGGCCTGAGCGTGTGGAGGGTGCCGTCCACCGAAGCGCGGGGAAGACACACAGGATTCACAGCACAAGTGCTCTGGAAAGTCACAGAAGGAACCAGAACAGACGTGTGAGGGAGGTTTCCCCAAATACGTGAGCCCTTCCAGCCTGTGAACCACTCACCTACTCCCAGTGACACAGAAAACGGAAGGACAGAGCTGGGAGCCGGGCGGGGCAGTGGGAGGGGAGGAGGGGAGAAGGCCCCGCGCCACGCCCATCTCCATGGCCACCTGCCCCTGCAGCTCCAGCTCCTGCAGCCCTGTCGTTGGAGCCTGAGTAGCCTGGCACACTCTGGGCCACCGGCCGCAGGCACGGGCAGCGGCAACATAACCCGTGTTTCCCTGGACCTAAGAGCTGGGCTCCTGCCACCTGCCGCCCCTGGGAAGGAGCACATCTGAGGCCGGCTACAAGCAGAGCACCTCAGAGCCTCGAGAGGGACGGCTTTGTTTAAAAAGGTACCAGGGTCACCCTGGGAGCAGAAACGCCTCACCTGCTCCAGGGTCCAGAGAAGCGGGGCCGGTGCGGGCCAGAGGAGGTGGGGGGAAAATGAGGTCCCAACACTGCGGACAGACACAAGCCAGGGCAGCGACAGGGAGACTTGGGTTTGGGGCAACACAGACGACATCAAGGACGATGTGGACGAGACGGCAGCGCCGAAGGGTCAGCAAACAGGAACACCGACTCGTCGACCCCCGTCATTGCCAGGAAAGTCCCGAAGGCCCTCCCCACGCCGGGCCGGCCGCCAACAGGGGACTCCTGGTGCGGCCTCCCACCAGGGCTTCCCACCTCACTTTGCTTTAGCAGGTGGTGTCGTCCCAACCAGTCCTGGTTTCCCTTTGTCCTAAACCGAGACGTGTGTGTGTGTGTGTGCGCGTAAGCGCGCTTTAACACCATTTTTCAGCTACTGAAACATGTCACCTCAGGGCTGCAATTCAGACCTTTCAGCCTGTTTCATCCCCTGAAAGGCCGTGTCAAGCCCCAGCCCTGCCCGTCTGTGCGGAGGGCGAGGGGTCGTGAGAACACACGACGTGGCGTAAAGATCAGGGCAGTGACCTTTCGACCCGGTCTCTCTGCAGGGCCCAGGCCTGCCACGCCAGTGAGGGGCCGGGGGCGGGGCGTCTCTCCCCAGGCCCCTCGGCCAGGCTGGCCCTGCACCTGCCCACAGGGGCCAGTGCCCCCTGGGGAAAAAGAAATGAGCAAAGAGGGCTGATACATCCTCCCCGTCCTGAGGATGCTGCCTGTTTTGGGGACCAGGTCCCCTTTCCAAGAAGCCGCTTCTGTCAACTGGGTAACTCTTCCCCGGGCATCGTCCTCTCAGGCCATCTGCACAAAGGTCATCAGCACCTCCTGGCCTTCAGCAGTGGCCCGGATGGGAGGAGGGGGCGCCCCAGGGGCCCCCCAAGTCCCCGTGAGTCGGGCAGCCACACAGGAGACCCTCAGGGACAAGGGCCGAATCTCAGCCCTGGAGGTCCTGCAGGGGCGGAGAGGGGTCCGGGTGCTGGCAGGCCCAGACGGACAAAGGCTTCCGTGGGGTGGGAGCAGCTCGGCATAAAGGAGCGTTTGGGTCGGCGCAGGGCAGCATCGAGCCTTTGTGCCGAGGGTCCCGCTGCTGCAAGTCCCCGACTGGCCCTTCATCCCCGGTGGGAACTGGGCGACAGGACGCCGGACAGGGCCCTCCTAATTAAGCTCCAAAGGGACGAGCCGCACCGCCCCCGGCGTGGCCATCGGGCAGAGGCCACAGCACCTTCGGGGGCAGGTGCCCTCCACCTGGGGCTGCCGGGGCAGCCTGAGGGCCTGACCACAGGCGAGGGCGCATCCCGGGGTGCACATGCTCCCGCCACCCACGGTGAACCGTGCCAGTCCCTGGGATGCCACAGGCGGGACCGCGTCCGTCTGTCTGGAGCCCAGCCCCGCCCCGCGAGGAGCAGGCCGGTTTGCTGAACCCAGGGCCCTTTGCTGAATCCAGGGCCTGGGAGGAAAGCACGCAGTGGCTCCGCCCCACCCCCAGCTCCCTCTGGGGCTGGTGGCCTGAACTTTTCACCCTCGGCACAGACACCAGGAGAGGAGGGCGCAGGGGTGTCTGCCCGCAGGCGGGGGAGGGGAGGGCGGCCAACACCCTCCGCCCCCCTCCAGAAACGTGTATGGCCCCTTTTACAATGGCCAGATGGCGGCCCAGGGCCCGCAGGCCTCCTCACCCTCTGTGACCGCCTGACCTCTCGTAAACAGGGACAGAACTGGGACCTGCGGCCACACCCCCACACCCTGGAGGGGCCGGCGAAGGTCACCAGGGCTGCGTCCAGCCCCTGGCCTCGCTAGGTGAGCCAATGCCTACACCTCCCAGGCGCTCTTGTGTGAGAACCAAAGAGGACCCAACCCGCCGGTGGGGATGGGGCAGAAGCGGTGGAGGGATCGCGGCACAGGACACCGCAGGCGCTGCCCAGAACCCGCCCGACGGTGCAGGGCACGGCCACGACGGGCAGGGGACATGCGGGGATGGCTGAGGCTCTGGGCGCAGAGACCGACCCGCACGCCCCATCCCCCCCGACACGCGTCACGACGACAGGCCGGGAGAAGCAGGGACCTGCCGGCCACGGCCATCAACCAGGCTGCACCCGGGGCCAGGCTCCATCAGCAAGTGACCCCGGTCTCTCCTGGGGGTTGACAGCAGCGCATCGTCACACCCCGAGACCAGACGCTACCGAGCCTCGCCGTCCCTAAGGACCAGCCAGAGCCACCGCACGACGCAGCACACAGCCCGCCCGCCTGCCCGCCCACTGACCTCCCTCCAGGTCATCGCCTGTCCCCGTGAGGCCGGTCGTTCTAAACTGCCACGCCGGGCGTGATGAGCAGAGCCAGAGGAAGAAAGACCCGCTAGGACGCAGGCCCCGCGGCTCTGTGGCCTCCGAAGGACCTGCTGGCGGTGCCTCTCATGGGACGTGCTGCCCAGAGGTACGCGATGGACGTCACAGCAGGTCCCAGACAGGGCCGCGAGGAGTCAGGTGTGGGCTCTTCCAGAATCCCCAGCAGCATGGCCACACTGAGGGCCCAGCGTGGCAGGGACGCCTGAGCCAGAGCCCAGTGGGTCCCGAGTGGCGAGTGGACCCCCAGTACCACTGAACGTAGGCTGGCACCCCACAAGTGCCCGGGGACCTGACCAGGCGACGCGCAGCTTCCTCAGCAGGAGTGCCAGGCCTCGCCACACCGTGTGCGCCCACTGCCCCTCAGCCCCTCTGCTCTGCAGCCCTCCAACAGCAAGTCAGGTCGGTCACCCCCTCGGCCAGGGAAAGGACTGTGCTCTAACGCCGGGCAGGGAAACTCTCCCGCACCGCCAGAAACCAAAGCAAATATGGTTCCGGACAGTCCTCTGGAGTGACTCAGAGGCCCGCGGTGACGACCGGGCGGGAGGACACCGGGCAGGGGTCTGGGCCGGCCCTGCCCGCCTTCCCCGTCATCCAGCATTCACAGCCTCCTGGCCCGTCGCCGCCCTGTGGTCGGCTCGGCACCACCGGGGGGGCCAGACGAGGCCCTGTGCCCCGGATGCAACTTCCCAGGCGGCCGTGTGCCCCCAAGGGCCCCTCCCAACTCAGGAAGCAAAACGTCCCCCAGCAGCCAAGCCGTGGCCGGCACCTCCTCCGACCCACGTGCTGGCACTCCGCCCCGTGGCTCAGCCCACCGCAACCCCCGGCAGGAGCCCGGCCCCTCGCCCAACACCCGGGTGTGCTCACTCGAGGCTACGCCTGTCCAGAAGCTGGGACGGAGGAATCGGGGTGAGGGGCACACACGGGGGCATCTGCCGGCCGCCAGAAAGGCCCAGAACAACAGCAAAGACAACGTGGATCAGCTCCCCGGGGCTGAGGTCCTGCCACGCGACTAGTTCCCTGAGCTGGAGCCCTGCGTCCGGGAGGCTGCCAGTCCAGGGCTGGGGCCAGTCAGGCACCCCTGGGGCATGGGCTTCCAGGGTGAGTGACGCCCACCGAGGGGCTCCCTGCCCGGCGCCCAGGCCTGTCCCACGGCAGCCCTGTCCCCCTGACTCTAGGGCTCAGGCCACCCGGGCCACTCAGGAAGATCTCCGGCCACCCGGTGAAACCGTTCTGATGCAGCTCCGGGCAGACACTGGGGTGGCACTGCAACCTGTGACCAGGGACAATCTGGAAGTAGGAGGCCCACGGCCCCACCTGTGCCCTGGTGCCCAGGCTCACCGTGGCACAGACGTGCGCGCCCCTCCTGGGCGGGACCACAGCACAGCCCTCACCTGCTGGGCCCTGAGCTCCTCCCCACAGTGTCTAGGAGAATGCAGCCCCACCCTCGGCCTGGCCGAGCCCCAAAGCCACTGACCATACCTCCAGACCTAAAGGAAGGCTCCAGGCGGATGCGGTATTTAAGCGTGAGGACACGAGGGCGTACAGGCCACTGTCACCGCTCTGCTACACCCCGACGGCATAACCGATGTGCCACCTCCTCACTCTGAAAGGCATCACACTGCCTGAAAATTTCTGAAAAGCAAAACACACAACTCTGTCCCCGCTCAACCCGAAGTGAGTGGCACCTGGTAACCCCCTTCCCCGACAGCCGAGTCCTCAACTCGGAGCACTGTCCGTTCTCGCAGGTGCCACGGAGAGCGCGTGGACACAAGCCCATTCTTGCAGGTGCCACGGAGAGCGCGTGGACACCAAGCCTGTCGCTAGACTGGTTAAGCGCTGGCTCGACGCAGCTGCTGCTCTGAATAGTCAGAATCACAGCACTTTGTTCATAATCAATCCTGACTAAAATTGAAAAGGCAGTGATGAAGATGTTAACACAAACGAGTTTAACGTAGCCAAGATTATTGCAAAAAGGAAAACATATCTGCTCACGACGGACACGCCAGTCAGCACAACGCAGAGGTGTTTCTGAAGCCTTCCACCTCGGGGTCTGACTCGCTCACCTTCCTTCCTAGGGCCGACAGCACCCCTGGGGTCTGCCACTCAAGTCTCGAGCTATTTTTGCTTTTCATGGGATTCCAGCAGCGCAGAGCACCCCCCACACGCCCCCGTGCAGAGAAGCCTCCCCAGATGTCTGCATCCCGCAAGATGACAGCAATTTTTTAACTTTTGATCTCGTTTTTCTAATGTTGTTTATGAAAAGAGTGCCTGATTAGACAAGCTGGAAGCCGATTTGGGGGCAGTAACCACACCGCAGGGAGAGGACCCGCCTGCAGCCCAGATGGCGTCACAGGGACCGATCACCCCCTCCCCCAGCCAGTTAAAACCCAGACAAGATCCAGGAGACGACCGCCCTCAAGGCACTGGACATACTGACCAAGGACAGTGACCCCCCCCCCCCACAGATGTGGAAGCTCTCGGCCACCCAGCTCACTGCCTTGAGCTCTCAGGTGGCAGCGCCCAGGGCACCCCGAGTTGAGGAGACAGAGCTGATGGTCCAGAGGGACCAGTGCAGCTGGAGTGCCCAGGACATATCCACAGGGTGTGGGCAGGGTGGGCAGAGCGCAGGCTGGCACACGCGTGTGAGGACACTGCCAGAGGCCGGGAAAGACCCACCAAGAGGACTCAAGGGAATGGAGCGTGGGGCCCACACGGGGCTGGGAGCAGCCCCTGCTCCACCCAAGAGGCTGGAGTACCCGAGTCCTTGCAGTTCTGGCTACTCAGGACGGTTCTGCCACAGTGTGGGGGATAATTACCCCTACAAGGAGCATTCCTCCGAACCCACCCAAGAAATCGTAAAAGCAAGACCTGTGAGGATCAGACTGTCTGCAAGTAACTTAGCTGTGCCCCAGGACAAAGCTTGAGAAGATTTACGGGAATTCAGGACATTCAGCCTCAAAACGTCTACAGCCCAGGAAGCAGAAAAACACGACCACAATGCAGAGTCGCAAATCCACTGAAACGGACCAAAACCTGGAATTCACGTAGAACGTTAAAACCATTACTAAGGCCAGACTCTACGTGCTCAAGAAGTTAAACAGAGACACGGAAGGTCTGTGAAGTCAAACTTCCACAAGAGGAAGATGATGCTGGATGGGCTGGCAGAGCATATGTGCAGCACAGATGCTTGTGACAAACTGATCACAACAGAACAGAGAG
>NW_020174791.1:2975059-3003746 GCF_003031525.2 Neophocaena asiaeorientalis asiaeorientalis
GGGCAACTTCAAACGGTGAATCAACAGGTAACTGGAGCTCCCGCACGAGGCACGGGGAGCAGAAAAAGTCTTCAGAACACCAGCCAAAAACTCTCCAAACTTGAAAAACACTATGAACTCCAAAAGCTCAATAAACCCCAAACACACGCAATCTAAAGAAAGCCACAGGGCTTCCCTGGTGGCACAGCAGTTAAGAATCCGCCTGCCACAAGAGAAACCACCGCAGTGAGAAGCCCGCGCACCGCAACGAAGAGTAGCGCCCACTCACCCCAACTAGAGAAAGCCCACATGCAGCAACGAAGGCCCAACGCGGCCTAAAATAGATAAATAAAATAAAAATAAATAGATTTTAAAAAATAAAAATAAAGAAAGCTACAGGGACTTCCCTGGTGGTGCAGTGGATAAGACTCCACACTCCCAATACAGGGGGTCTGGGTTTGATCCTTGGTCAGGGAACTAGATCCCACATGCATGCTGCAACTAAGAGTTCGCGTGCCACAACTGATGAGCCCACGTGCCATAACTAAGGAACTGGTGAGCCGCAACTAAGGAGCCCATGAGCTGCAACTAAGGAGACCGCCTGCCACACCTAAGGTGCCTGCCTGCCGCAACTAAGACCTGGTGCAACCAAATAAATTAGTTAATTTAAAAATATATATTTTTAAAAACATAAAGTACATCAAAATCAAGCAAAGTACATCAAAATCAAGATGCTCAAAACCAGTGATAAAATGAAAATCATAAAGACATCCCAGAAAGAGGCACAAAGGACATCAGATCAGCATCTTTAAAGTACTGAAAGGAAAAAAAAAAAACTATCAACCTGGAATTCTATACCTACTGCAAATAACTTTCAAAAACAAAGGGGAAGTAAATACGCTTTGACACCAAAAAACTCACCACCAGTGGACCCATACTAATAAGGAATATTAAAGGACATGCTTCAGGCAGAAGAAAAACAACACCAGATGGAAATCTGTAGCTTTACAAAAGAATAAGCAGTGCTAGAAATGATTACTACATAAGTAAATGTATCAATTTCTCTCTTTTTATTTAAGCGCCTTTAAAAAGCAATTGTTTAGGGGCTTCCCTGGTGACGCAGTAGTTAAGAAACTGCCTGCCAATGCACGGGACACAGGTTAGGGCCCTGGTCCAGGAAGACCCCACATGCCGTGGAGCAACTAAGCCTGTGCGCCACAACTACTGAGCCTGGGCTCTAGAGCCTGCGAGCCACAACTACGGAAACCCACATGCCTAGAGCCTGTGCTCCGCAATGAGAAACCACTGCAATGAGAAGCCGGCACACCATAACGGAAGAGCAGCCCGCGCTCACCTCAACTAGTGAAAGCCCGTGCAGCAGCGAAGACCCAACGCAGCCGAAAAGAAATAAATAAAGGAATTTATTATAAAAAGAAAGTAATTGTTTAATCGTAAGCTGTAATGACGTATTGCAGGGATTATGACACGTGTAAAAGTGCGATGCGTGAAACAAAAAGCCAGGAGCGGAACGATGCGCAGGCTGCAGTGAAGTTCTCGCGCTGCAGGTGCTGTGCTGGGCGCCCCTGAACGGTGACAGGTCCAAGGTGACGAGGATAAAGGCTGAAGCCCCGGGCAAATCCTTAAAATTCCAAAATGAGCACGGCAAAGGAGGCAACAAGGAAATACTATGGAATCGTAAACAGTATTTGATTAATCCAAAGGAATGCAGAAACCCACAAAAAATGAAACAAATAGATGGAAAAACAGAAAACGAACAAGATGAAAGACTCAAACCTAATCCTGTCAATAATGAAAGTAAACCTCAGTGGGTTGAACACCCTCAACTAAAAGGCAGAGATTGTAAAACTGGATAAGAAAGCCATATGCAGCCTACAAGAAACACATTTCAAACGTAAAGATAGGTTAAAGCAAAGGCGTGGGAAGGGATACGCAAATTTACAGGAGTAAAAAAAGTAAACAAAAGCTGAAACGACTACATTAACATCAGGCAAAGTATGTTTCCGGGCAAAGAGTATTCACCAGGGACGAGGGAAATTTCATAACTGATAAAAAGGGCCAAGTGATCTTTAAAAAAAATCATAAACACGGATGCCCCTAATAACAAAGCTACAACATACATGAAGCCAAAACCCGACCTGACTGCAGAGACAGATCTACAATCATGATAGAAAATCCCAATTCGCTTCTCGCAATAACAGAGAGCAGGACACAGAGGACCAGCCAGGACGGCAGCTGTGAACAAGGCTGCCAACACTGGACCTGAGGGTTCGGAGGCAGCCCCCAGCTCAGCTCCCCCAACGTGCACAGAGGGTTTACCGAGATGGACTGTACTCTGGGCTGAAACCAGCCTCGGTACCTTCAAAAGGAGCCACGTCACACAGGTGGGTGCTCTTACCAGGTGGGATTCGATGTGCAATCAGTAACAGAAAGGCCTCTGGAGAATTCCCAAATGTTTGGAAACTAATCCACTTCTAAATAACCCGTGCATCAAAGAGAAAATCAAATGGTAATTAAAGTTTTAAACTGAATGGAAATGGAAACAATGCACCAGGATATGTGCAATACCCCTAAAACAGGCCTCAGGAGAAAACCAAATGCTTGGATCACAAAGAAAGAAAGGTCTCAAAGAAATGGCTCAGTGTCCAACATATGAAACTAGAAAAAGGACAAATTCAACCCAAAGTAAACCAAAGAAACGGAAATATAAAGATCAAAACAGAAATCAATGAAATAGAAAACCGAAAAATAACAGAAAAAAATCAGTTAGCCCAAACTGGTTCTTTGAGGAGACCAGTAAAATCGATAAAGCTTTACCCAGATTGATCAGGAAAACAAAAAAAGAAAAATGACCAGCATCAGGAACGTGAGAGGCGCCACTGCCCTGATTTCTACAGCGAACAGGAAAACGCTGTCAACAACCCACGCCAGTAAATTTGACAATTTAAATGAATTGGGCAATTACGTGTAAAAAACAACTCTCAACCTAGAACAGATAACCCGAATAGTTAAAAACCTTCCCACAAAAAAACCTCCAGACCCAAAAGGGCTTCAATGATAAGCGCTACCAAATATTTTGAAAAGAAATAAATAATTATTTCAAAAAGTTTAAGGACGGAATACTTCCCAAATAATTCTATGAATCCAACATTACTCTGATACCAAAACCAGACAAAGATATTACAAGAAGGAAAAAAACAAAACAAAAACTATAGCCCAATATCTCCCACGAATATAAATGCAAAAGCTTATAAACAGGGCTTCCCTGGTGGCGCAGTGGTTAAGAATCCACCTGCTAATGCAGGGGACACGGGTTCGAGCCCTGGTCCGGGAAGATCCCACGTGCCGCGGAGCAACTAAGCCCGTGAGCCACAACTACTGAGCCTGCGCTCTAGAGCCCGCGAACCACAACTACTGCAGCCACATGCCTGGAGCCTGTGCTCCGCAACAAGAGAAGCCACCTCAATGAGAAGCCCGCGCACCACAATGAAGAGTAGGCCCCGCTCGCCACAACTAGAGAAAGCCCGCGCGTAGCAACGAAGACCCAACGCAACCAAAAATAAATAAATAAAACAAATAAATTTATTAAAAAAAAAAACTGATAAACAAAATTTTATCAAGTCAAACTCAACAATATTCTAAAAGGTTGAGACACCGTGACCAGGGGAGGTTTATTCCAGAAAACGAAAGGTTAGCTGAATTCAAAATCAGTCAATGTAACTCACTATATTAATGAACTAAAAAAGATATGCACCATATAAATAATCTCAATAAATGCAAAAAAAGCATCTGACAAACTCCAACCCATTCCTGATCAAAGCAATCAAGGACAGAACTGTAGGGACTCCTTCAGTCTAATAAAGAGCATCTACAAAACCCAGTAACTTGTGAACAACATACCCAATGGTGAGATACTGCACGCTTCCCCTAAGACCAGGAGTAAGGCTGTCTGCTCTCACGACGTCTATTCAGCCACGGGAGGCTCCAGCCAGTGCAATCACACAAGACAAAGAAAAGGCATCCAGATCAGAGAGGAAGCAAAACTGCCTTTATTCACAGATGTAAAACCTGACAGGATCTCCAAAAATCTACTAGAATGATTTGCAAGGTTGCAAGATGCAAAATAAATTGTACTAGCAACTTATAATCAGGAGCTGAAATTTAAAAAACAAGAGTACTTACAGGGCTTCCCTGGTGGCACAGTGGCTGAGAGTCTGCCTGCCGATGCAGGGGACGCGGGTTCGTGCCCCGGTCCGGGAGGATCCCACATGCCGCGGAGCGGCTGGGCCCGTGAGCCATGGCCGCTGAGCCTGCGCGTCCGGAGCCTGTGCTCCGCAACGGGAGAGGCCACAACAGTGAGAGGCCCGCGTACCACAAAAAAAAAAAAGAGTACTTACAATAACACCAAAAAAGAAAAGGAAAAAACTTGTTGGTAAATCAATAAATCTGAAAAAAGGCATCAAAGACCTGTGCCCTGAAGACTATAAAATATTGCTGAGAGAAACTAAGCGTAACTTAAACAAATGCAGCAATATACCTTGACCGTGGGTTGGAAACTCAAAACTGTTCAAGTGTCAGTTCTTCCCAAACTGACCTATAATCTAATGCAATCCCAACCAAAATTTCAGCAAGACTGTTTTTCACAGAAATTGACAAACTAAGATTCATATGGAAATGAAGAGGACCTGAAATAGTCATAACAACTCTGAAAAGGAACACAGCTAGAGAGTGAAGATCACCTGATTTCAAGAATTATACAGCTATAATAATCAAAAACAGCACAACATTGATATAAAGACAGACAACTCGACCAGTTGAACGTAAGAGAGTCCAGAAATAAATCCACACACATATGGACAACTGATTTTTGACAAAAGTGCAAAGATAATTCAGTAAAGAAAGTATAGTCTTTATAACAAATGGCACTGGAGCAACTGGTCATCCACATGCAAAAATATGAACTTGGATGTGGACCTTGCATCATTCCCCAAAATTAACTCAAAATAGATCACAGACCTAAATGTAAACCTGAACGCTACAAAATCTGTGGAAGAAAACAAAAGAGATGATCTTTGTGACCTTGCATTAGGGAAGATTTCTCAGCTAAAACATCAAAAGCCCCGTCCAAAAGAATCAACTGGTACACTGGAGTGGATCAAAATGTTAAAATTCTACTCTTGAGGAGAAAAAATGGAAGAAAAAAGAAAGCCACACCATGAAGAAAAAAGAAAGCCGCAGACAGGGAGAAAGCTTTGCAAAGCATAAACGTGAAAAGGGACTTGCACTCGGAATAAAGAACTCTCAAAACTCACCAATAAGACAACAACTCCACTTAAATAACCAACAAATCTTGAACAGACACTTCACCATAGAAGACACACAGACGGCAAATAAGCCCACAAAGAGATGCCCAACGTCATTAGGAAAAGGCAAATTAAAACCACAATGAGATACCCCTCCACACCTGTTAGAAGGGCTGAAACAAGAGAGCAACCACAGCAAGTGCTGGCGGGGATGCTGGCGGGGATGGGGAGTGGTGTGGGTGCTCTGGACCAGCTCGGCGTTTCTAGAAGGGCAAACCTGCACACAAATACACGACCCAGCCATTCACACCTAGGTGTCTACACAAAGGAATGAGACGTGAACGTCCCGGCAAAACTTGTAAAGGAACGTTCACGGCAGCTTTATGAGTAACGGCCAAGAACTGGAAAGGACCCCAAGCATCCACAGGTGAGTGAAGAAACAGACTGTGGCAAATCCGCACAACGGAGCAAAAACAAAAACAAAAAACCCAACTACTGACACGACCACACAGAAGAATCGCGAGATAATTATGCTGAGTGGAAGAAACCAGACCGAAAGAGAGATTTCATTTATATAAAGCTCTAGACAAGGCAAATCCATCTAGAGTGAAGGAAGCTGCTCGGTGGCTGCCCGGGGTGGGGATGGGGGGGACAGGCCGGAGGGACCGCCAAGGGGCACGGGACACTTCGCGGGTAAGGGACGGTTTCTTCACCTTGACTGTAGCAATGGTTTCACGTGTGTACACATTTGTCAACGTTATCAAACTGTACGTTTTAAATATGCACAGCTTATTATGTTAATTATACCTTTAAAAAGCTGCCTTTAAAAAAACTATACAGCAATTATCCCAACTGGAGCTTTTATATTCCAGGACTCATTTGTTCCACGGCTTGAAACAATTCCCAAAGGTCAACGACAAGTGTAAATGAGCAGCAGAGGCCACCATTTCATCTGCGGTCTATCCCAAGCACGTCCTTTTCCATCCCCAAAAGATTCGCAGAAATGCCGTGGCCATGCATTCAAGTCATTTCTTTGTCCAGATCAGGAACCTGCAAGCACTTCCTATAAAGGACAAACCATATTTTTTGGCTTTTTTTTTTGGCTTTTTGGGGCCTGCGTTCTCACTCCAGCTGCTCCAGGCTCCCACAAAAGCAGCCACAGGCCAAGTGGATGCCACGGGCAAGGCCGTGAGCAGATACAGCTTTATTTACATAGACGAGTGGGCTCTGGCCTCAGCCCAGGGCTTCTCCCAGGGGGGCCCAGGGGCAGCGTCACCTGGGAACTTGTAAGCAATGCAAATTCTCAGGGCCCACCTCAGATCTAGGAATCTGAAACTCCGGGGGTGGGACTCACAAGCTAGTCACTGAAGAATTCTGAAGTCCAAGCTCTAGAGCCACTGGTCTAGAAAACCAGCAAGAAGGATGGACTGAACCAGAGGCAAGAACGAGCACTAACAGAAAGCTGCAGCCCACACTCCGCAGGAGGCCCTGGGCCTTGGGCGGCCGGTGATGAAACGTGTCTGCTGACTTCGCCACAGGAGAAGATCTCAACAAAGGAGAAAGGAAAGCGAGACGTGTCCTGACAAACCTCTATTACTGAACAGCTCCTGCTGGTTCTTTTCACTTCTTGACAAGGAGTTTTCAACCCACTGTTAAAAGGCAATTCCAAAATTGTCTTGGTTCACATTCTCCCTTGACTGCCTCCGCTCGACACTGGGGGATGATTAAACCTCAGAACGAGGGGTCTGAGTCATCCCTCCAAACATCAGTCAAGACCACACTCAGCCGGAGACGCTGAATGCAAGACCTTCAAGGGCGGTGAGCCCTGTGTGGGCACGTGTGCACACACATGCACACACACTAGCAAGAAACGAAACACTGCGAGAAAACGAACCCTGGTTATCCGAGGGTTGCTCTGGTTAAGTCACAGATCACTGGCAGTACCGCATCGTCCTTTTTAAAGCAGCTCTTTATGCTCTTCCTTCCCGAATGCTTAAAATGCCAAAACCTTCTGCAAATTCAGAGAAACTCATCAAGAAGATGGAATAATTAAAATGCGGAACGAAAGAAAACCAGTTTCAAGATGGAAGAACAAAGACGCTTCAACCCCGCCCTCCTCTCAAAACCCGCCAAAGCCCCCACCCTCCAGCAAAGGAGCACCTGCGCGGGCGGGAGGAGGCTGGGCCCGCAGCGGCGGCCAAGGGCCACGGGCCACGTGGACAAGCGCGGGGTGCGAAGACGCCAGCGACCACGGCGGGCAGAGGGGACGTTTCTCGGGAGCAACATCAGGGGCTCATCTGCAAGTGTGTCCGCGGGACAGTTCGGCGGACCCCGAGTGCCCAGCCATGCCACCCCACCGCTGCCCATCATGCTTCCCCACGACGTGAGCAGACGACAAAGAACCACCAGCGTGGGGAAGGCCGAGGCCCCAAAACCAAAGGGTTTCAGAGGAAACCGCCGTTAACATCCCTGGGGATAACAGACAAGATACTGCATCCATGAAACGAGAACAGGTGAGCGCTTTCACAAAAGAAACGAAGAACAGGAAAAGACATATTAAAAATTAAAATCACAAAACCCAAAAGTCGACAGGCAAAAAAAAAGTATTAGATGAGAAAGTGGAAGAAATCCCCAGAAATGACACGGAGAGAGGCCGACGTCCAGCCGGAAGGTGCTCCAGAGGACAGGAGAGCAATGGACCAACAGCCGGGACTCGCCACTAGGCACCTGCAACCGGGCAGACGGCCCGCACCAGGCCTGCCGCAGTCACCTGCCTGATGCCGGGCTCAGAGGGAAGAGGCAGGGCACACGCCAGGTCCGGCACCTCAGTCTCACGGAGGGGGACAGCACCTCACAGGGGAGCAGGAAACAATGACCAAGCCCAGGACACAGGACGGACAGGAAGTGAGGTCAGGACGCAGGAGCTACTGCAGACAGGAAGTGAGGTCAGGATACAAGACCCAGAGCAGACAGGAAGTGAGATCAGGACGCAGGACCCAGAGCAGACAGGAAGTGAGATCAGGACGCAGGACGCAGAACAGACAGGATGTGAGATCACGACGCAGGACGTAGAGCAGACAGGAAGTGAGGTCAGGACGCAGAACAGACAGGACGTGAGATCACGACGCAGGACGTAGAGCAGACAGGAAGTGAGATCAGGACGCAGGACCCAGAGCAGACAGGAAGTGAGATCAGGACTCAGGACCCAGAGCATACAGGAAGTGAGGTCAGGATGCAGGACCCAGAGCAGACAGGAAGTGAGGTCAGGATGCAGGACGCAGAACAGACAGGACATGAGATCAGGACGCAGGACGTAGAGCAGACAGGAAGTGAGATCAGGACGCGGGACCCAGAGCAGACAGGAAGTGAGATCAGGACTCGGGACCCAGAGCAGACAGGAAGTGAAGTCAGGACGCAGAACCCAGAGCAGACAGGAAAGTGAGGTCAGGATGCAGGACCTAGAGCAGACAGAAAATGAGGTCCGAACACATCCGCTGGCTCAGGGTAAACACGTCCCACAGTCACAACAGTCAGCACGAAGGGTGGATTTATCCAGACCTGAGATGCAATGGCATGGGCAGGCCTGGACGGATGGCAGGCACAGGTGACTGAGAAACACGGGTCAACAGAGGATAAGCCGTGAACCAAAGGAAGCCCCTGCCCAAAGCCAAGTGGAGAGTATAGGACAGGGTCACTGGGTTTGTGCCTTCGGTTCTTTAGCCATGACCCCAAGTGACAGTAAAGGTAAGAGGATGCCCACATCGTGATAAGAACAAACATCAAACCCTCAAACCCCAAAAAGACAGAGAAGTGACGTCCGCGTACCTGGGGAGCAGGGGCACAAGCCCGCATCTTCCACCACATTACAAAGCGGGCCTTGCTGGGCAGCGTGTGGCTAAAGGTCACCTGTGCCCCGCAGCGGGAACGGGCATCTGGAGGAAAAAGAGCCCCCACGGCTGTGTCCACCCAGGGCATCCCGATCCTGCCTGCGAAGGCCGCGTCGCAGCCAGCGTCAGCTGGCCTGGACCTTGAGGACGTCGGAAGCAAACAGAAGATCCCAACTCAGCTGCCCCAACCAGGGGCGGCGGTGACAACCAGAAGTGCACACAAGGACTGTCCGGCAGCCAGAGGGTGTGCATCAGCACGTCTACACTGAGCACCAAGTAAATCAAAATGGACAACAGGCAAACAAAGACCCTGAGCTTTCCACGTGGCGGCTCCTGGGGGAGGCAGCACCGCTTCAGGGCTACTCAAGGGACAGGGAGCAAGGAGAAGGACCCCCGGCGGGTGGGGCTTCCCAGCCCCCTGTGTGCTCCAGGATGGGCTGGAGGGCCTGGGCCAGCTAGCTCCTTCCGTCAGCACCAATCCTGGAGACAACTCCATCCATTGCTGGGCCCACAGCCTGATGCTGCCTCGTCTAAGGGCAGAGGGGTCGGCAAGGGGCCGGGGGGAGGGACACAGGCCCGCCGGCCAGCACTCCGAGCAGGTGCATCACGCTGGTCGACGGCCCAGTCTATACGGTGGACCTTCCCGACACTTCAGAATCAACAGCTCGAGATGAACAAGAAGCTCCCACGTGTAGCAGAAAGTCTCGGAAGAACTTTCGAGAGAGGTTCCCCTGGACCCACCCAGAGACCACCTAGCGATGCACCTGGGGCACCTGAAACAACACAGCACAGCTCAGGACGGCGCCAGGCCCGGCAGCGCACACACACTACAGGGCCGCGGCCCACAGAGGTCTGGCTGCCTCCACTTGGGGCACCTCTGGCCCTTCTCTGACTGCAGAGCGGGGGGGCCAGCAAGCGCATCACCTCCTGTGGCAAGGGCAAGCTGCGCAGAAAGGCGGTCGCGGCGGGGCACGCGTGGGGCCCGGACGGATCCCCCCGTCACAGCAAGCCCCGACGTGGATCAGCGGGGCGGGTGTGAGGCTTCCAGAACGGAGCACCTCCCACCCCGGCAGCAAGCGCTCCGCCCGGCCAAGGCCTTTGCCGACGGGTCGCCCCCGCCCCTCACACCCCTCACGCCACCTGGCAGCTGTGGCGCTCCTTCCCACTCTGGCTGGGCTCCCCGGGGCCACATGCCCTCCAGCGTCCAAATGAGGGCACCTTGGTTCCCTGTGCGCCACACAGAATCCAACACCCAGGCGGGGCGCGGAAGGGGCCTCAACTAACGACACCAGGGCCTCGAGCAGCAGGAAGCAGTGGCGCGGCCCAGCCGAGGGCACCACGCAGCGAGGCCCTGCTCTGCCCGCTGCTCAGGGACACGCCATCCCCCGGGCCCGGCGGGGGCGGGCAGGCCAGGGCCGGGACACGGCGGCCAGCGGGACGCACAGCAGGGCCACCTCCTCCTGCTCTCACGCGGCCCATTTCTGCCTCTGCCTCTGCCTCACCGTCGGGCTTGGAGCGTGTGGCTTGTTTACTAAGAAACGCACACGTGTGCGAACGCGCCCCCAGGGATAAAAGCAAGGCCCCTGGCGGGGACAAGATGTGAATGCAGGAGGGCTTGAGGGAATTGAGGTTCACAGGCTGTCTCCTCAAATCGCCGTCTGAGGACAGACCCGCGATGGGTCCTTCTCCCCTCACCGGAGGCCCGGCCCCAGGGATACACAAAGGATACGTCAAGAGCAAGCACACACACTGATTCGGGGGCCTCACGGGGGGACGCGAGGGCCCCGGCACGCCCACGCTGGCTGACTGCGGGGGCCGGGGCCGGAAAGGGTGGCAGGGCTCGGCCCATACCCACGCGCTGCAGGTCGGGACGGGCGAGGCTGTGCGCCATGGCGCACGGTGCCCCACGGCGCAGCCAAAGCAACTTGCACCAAGTCGGGCCCTGAACATCCATTCCCGTCAGGCCCTCCTTGTTCTCCTGTGACGCTCAGTACTTACAACCTTCTACTGACAGGCTGGACCCACTGGAAGGCTCTTCTGGCAGAGCTGGGCATCGGCCCGACACCAGCCTCAACCAGGGAACCCGTCCCGAGCTCGGAGGGGCTGTGGGAACACAGGCCTCGTCCTCTCTGGAGACACGTGGACCATGCCGGAAAGCCGGGGGCAAGGTGCCCGTGGCCAGGGGCCAGACGTGTCTTTAAGCTCCGTCTTCTCTTTGGGCACAAAGCACTGACGTGCCTGCCCTTGGATTAACATTCTGGCAACTCTCTGTGGTCAGGAGCTCACACGGATGGAGGCCCTCAGCAGGTACAAAGCACTGTAGCCCTAAGGGACCCTGCAAACTGCTCGCTGGGAGGCTGTATCCCCAGCACAGGGCCTGGAACCTGGGGGCCTCCCCAGCCGCACAGCCACGGGGCACCTGTCGGGAGCCTGGCCGCCCCTACACAGCCCAGAAGAGCTTCAGAACATCGGGCCATGCCAAGGGCGCGACCTCATCCTCCATCAGCCACTACTGCTCTCAAAACTCTCATCCTTCTTAGGGTAGCTAAAATGAGTCAACCCCCTTTTTTTTTTTTTTAATCCTACAGGGCTTTCAGAGATTTGAGGTAGGATAAAGGTTTGCTTTCCAAACGGGGGAAAGAGGGACGTTTTTCAATTCTCTCCATTCCACCTCAAACCGAAGTGACAGGCACCTGGAGGCCGTGCTGCGCACCAGGCTCCCTGCCCTCCTGACCCCACTCACCCAGAGAAGGACACAGATCCAGGTGCAGGAACGAGAGGACGTTCTGGGCAGGGAAGAGTATGAGCGACCCCAGCGCACGGCGCACCCGGGCACAGCCCAGGGTGGAGTGGACACAGGCACAGAGATGGCCTCTGGGCTCAGGGACAGTGAAATGTCAACAGACGCAGCCCCATGGGAGGCCCCCGAGACACAAGCCACTGGGGAGGAAGCGGCTGGGTTCCATCCGTGACCCCCAACAATGAGAAATGGAAGACGGCCCAACGCTCACGTGCAGAGAGACCATCTGCCGTCAGCAGTCACCTTACCGCTGCCCGACGTGAGGCAGCCCCTACCGAGACTGGTACCCACCCCACCCCCCCCGGGCTCTGGCTTGGGGGCAGGCGCGTCCACATCAAGGGGCCGCATCTCAGACTAAACCACCTGTAAGGGAGCCGTCAGGAGAGGATGGGCCACACGCTGCCATGAGGTGTGGGGCATGGAGGCGGGGGGTGGGAGAAAAGCCGTCAGGAGGGACCGAGTCCCAGTAGGTGGCCAAAAGAGGGACAGTTTAGGCACCAGATAATGGCAGAACGATTGGGACACTGAAATGGGCTGAATTTGGTGACACCAAGCAGCAGGAGGGGGAGGGAGGGCAGAGCTCCGGGAGCAGCAGACCGGCCACTGTCGCTGGTCAGGCAGTATCGCAGAGGGACACTGAACCCACCAGGAGAAAGTTCACGGGGACAGGATGCTGGCAGGGTCTAAAGTCTGCCCACAGATTACTTATTAACCATGTAGGGAAAAGGCAGACCCCACTCACGACAGTGATCGAAAGCTGCCGTCCCCAAGGGGAGGCAGACTCTGAGCCTCCTGCAGCTTCACGATCCCGCCCCAAACGCCACCTGACACCGACCAGGAGACACACCAGGCACCCCGGCTGGAGGATCCACAGGACGGCTCCCGCCCTCCAAATGCAGTGTCAGGCAGGACCAAAGGTGGGGAGGAACTCGGGAGACGGCCCGGAAGAGACGGCCCAGGGCGCATCCTGGCGGGTCCCCGGCAGAAGCAAACCGCTGTGAAAGGGCCGAGAGAGACGACGGGCTCAGGACGGGGCAGCAGCTGGGCCCCCCGGTGGTCACACACCCAAGGACCACAGTGACGGACACTCCCTCCAGCACAGCAGGTGTGAACCTTGGTGAACCTGCTCTCAAAGCTTCACTGCTGGTTTGAAGATTTCTTAAAAAGTCCCAAACCAAGAAGACGCAGCAGGTTTACCAACGGCAGCAGCAGCCACGCCACACAATGAGGACACGGGATCGCGCACCAAGAACGGGCCCGGCGCTCTGGGGACGCCCAGCTCGCGCAGGGCAGTGACCGCCTGCGATATTTGGGCTGCGCTGAGTGATTTTTCTAAGACGGACCCAAAGGCGTCGTCAGAAATCAAACAGCATGAAAAACCTAACTCTCAAAATTCCAGGTTTCCTGAACAGTAACAAACATGGCTATAAAAACAAATGTCAAATTCCAGTTCAACTCTCTGGTACAATGATCCAGAATCCAGCACGTGAGGACCTGGACCAACAGGGAGCAGGGGAATGGCGACGCCCACACCCCACACCCCCGGCCCCGGTGCAGCCAGGCCTGTCCGAGACCCAAGCCCCTGACAGGAGATGTCGGCCCGTGACCCCGCCCCACGGGCTCCTCCCTCCCAAGCCCCCAGCCCAACAGCAGCAGGACAGGGAAGGAACCTCCCTAAGCGGGTACACACTCCCTTGCTTCCACCGGAGAGGACCGCTGCTGGCTTGTTTACCCAAATCACCACTTGAAGGATCACCCAAAGTTGTCCCACTTGAAATCCCATCCCATCAGCCTTGCTCTGAAACAGAATGCAGGTCTTCCCTCCCGCCATGGGGCCACGTGAAGGTTGAACTCGGCAGAGGAGGACTCCCGCAGCCCGTCCCCGGGCACCACCTGCTGGCATGGCTGAGGTGGGCGGCCGAGCTGGCCCACGCACGCCCGGCCTGCACACAGCCCAGAGGCCCCCAGGACACGAGTGGCTCCCAGCCTCCCAACAGGACCACACGCAGGGGCCCAGGCCAAACGTACCACTACCCCCCCCACCTCAGCCCCCACCCCCTGGAAGTGGGCTGAGAACTTGCAGGTCCATCGGGGTGGCCAGCATGGGGCACACTGACCACAGACGGCACAGGCCCCAGTCCACCCGTGAGCCCGCTGCTGGCACAGAGAGCTGTGGCCGCCTGGCTCACCGTGTGCTCTGCTCACGGCACCTGCTGGCGCCCGCCCCGCTGGCCCGGCTGGCTGCAGGGAGGCCACCGTGCCAGCCCGCTATGCCCACACATGGCCCCGGCTGGGCTCCTGGGACGGCTTGTCGGGCCCGCTGCCTCCTGTCAGATGCCCCGGCTTCGGAAAGAGAAAAGGGCTGGGGCAGCCGGAAGCTCACGCACAGTGCTGGGCCTTCATCGTGACCGACGCAGGGGTGGGCATCCCACCACCCCACTTCGCAGGCGGGGACACCGAGGCCCGAGGAAGTAACGGGGCCTCGGATCCGAGGGAGAGGCTGGCCAGGCCACGATCTGGGCCCGGGAAGCAAGTGTTTTTCGGTTGTTTGTCGTTTCTGGTTTTGTTGTTTTTTGTAAAGAGCCAACGTTTTATTTTTTTAATTTTTCACTGCAGCACACAGCTTGTGGGACCTTAGTTCCCTGCCCAGGGATGATACCCGGGCCCTCGGCAGTGAGAGTGCAGAGTCCTGACCACTGGACCGCCAGGGAAGTCCCAGGAGTCAGGTTTTAAGAATCCATGCCCCTAACCACTAAGCTAGGCTGCCTCTCTAAGTTTCAAGAAACTTCTGCTTGACCAGAAATACCAAAAAATTATACTTACTACTACTTGCACAGAGAAGATGGGGGGTGGGGGGGGGAAGGTTAAAATCAGATCCAAAGACAGTGATTTCTGCTTCACTGTGGGCAGCGGGAGAGGCCGGGGAGAGCCCTCTGAGCGATTTCCAAGTCCTTCTTTTCTTTATCCCAAACACAAAGAGCCACCCTCACTGCGGTCACTGCAGGCCATGCCCAGGTTCCCACCACCGGGTCTTCCTTTTGAATCCAGCCAGTGGCGTCACCCCACCCAGCGGGCAGACCGGGCGATATCTGCAAAACAACAATCAAGGACCCTCCTTTCGAGAGCCAACGGCGGGCCGCACCGGGCCGCACAGCCCCACTACCCTGTCGCTCATCACATCAACAGCTAAGACAAAGCCGGCCGGAAGAGCAGACGGTGACCTCGGCCCCCCAGGTCCAAGCCCGCGCCCCCCCTGCAGGAGGCCAAGATGGGGGCGTCTGGAAAGCAAACATCGGGGATGGTCCGGGTCATCAGCTCAGGCAGTGCAGCCCCGGGGCAGGGGTGCGGGCAGCGGGGCACGGCCGCCCCGGCCAAGGCCACCACCCAGGCCCCAGGGGCCACCCCGTGACCTCAAGGCCCTTCGGGGCTCCAGGGAAGGGATGCCACCCCCACCCCCACCCCGAGCCTCACCACCCACACCTCCGCAAGGTGGCGGAGCACAACAGCGAGTGGCCCACCCGGAGGACCCGTGTCTCCCGGGCCCCCCGTTACTGTGGCCTCCTGAAACCAATGCCAAACTAGTGGAAATCACGGCTGGGGGCCGGGCTGGACCCAGGGCCACGAGAGGGGCACGAGCGCCAGTCACGCGGGAAGCGGTGTCCGAAGGTAGAGGGAGGACACCAAGAGGCCAGCGGTCCTGGGCTCGGGCCTCCTGGGCTCCCAACTGTCCTGGAGCCGAGCCGGGTGGGGCTGCAGGTCCGCACGCTGGTCCCCGAGCTCGGCGTCGGCCGCCCAGCTGCCCAGGAACAGCTCTGACCTTCCTCCCAGTCTCCCGGGAAAAGTCAGCGTCCGGCCAGCGGGCACTCCTGCCCCGAGCTGCCCCCAAGCTGTCCAGGGCAGGGGTGGGTGTCCGCCTGCTCTGGGCCCAGCGCGCCACCCACATCTGGTGACACGCTTAAAAGGTGGAGACGCGGTTCTCTGTGTGGGGAGAAGCATCAGTTTCAGAGAGTCCATCACTTCGTCTTACCAGAACTTTCTCCAGAAACTGGGGCAGGAGGCAGACTTCACAGAGAGAAGACGGCCTCACGCCAGGCTCGCCGGGCCGCCCCTCAGAGCCTGACACGCTCCTGCCCTGCCCTTCCCCACCCCGGGCCGAGGCCCGGCCATCTGTCCAAAGCCTGGCCCCGACCAGGGCACACGCGCAGCAGCCCTTGCAGAGGCCTCCCCAGGACGCGAAGACGGCCCGCGCGTGGTGGGCAGAGCCACCCCCGGCCCCTGCAGGCTCTCTCCCAGGCCCCACGAGCCGGGCACAGCGCGGACGCCCCATCACGAACGACGTCTGCATCCAGGTCCGCCCGCCACGCTCCACCGTGAGACTCGCCGGCAGCCCCTCCTCCAGCAGGTCACTACGCCTCCCACTGTGCCCGGCTGCACCAGAGTCTCTGAGGCACGTGGGGTCTCCTTGTACAGAGATGGGTGTCCAGCCACAGTGACAACAGAGGGGTGACTGAACCAGCAGACAAAGCATCAGACTCCAGAAAAGGCAGAGCGCTGCCACAGCTGATCAAGGCCAGACAAACAGCCCGGTTCAAAAAGGGCAAAGGACTCGAACAGACCTCTCTGCAGAGAAGACACACGCATGGCCACCAACAGGCTCACGACAAGATGCTCGGCATCACTGGGGAGCGCGAGTCAACAGCACGGCGAGACACCACCCCACACCCGTGGCCGCCATCAAAAAACAGAAACCAGCGTCGGCGAGGATATGGGGAACCTGGGACGCAGGTGCACCACTGCTGTGGAAGGCAGTACGGAGGTCCCTCAAAAAGCAGACACAGAATTACCGTGTGACCAGCCATTCCACATGTGAGAACGTGCCCGACAAAACTGAAAGGCGGCTAAACCCACCCACAACAGCGCCATTCAGCGTGGCTAAAACATGGAAGCGACCCAACTGTCCGCTGTCTGATTACAGATAAACAAAACGTGGCCCATCCATCCAGCGGAGTGCTATTCTGCCTTACAGAGGAGGGAGATCCTGACACCTGCTCCAACGCGGATGGACCCTGAGGACACGGTGCCGAGCGAGATGAGCCAGACACAAAATGTGGTCCATCCATCCAGCGGAGTGCTATTCTGCCTTACAGAGGAGGGAGATCCTGACACCTGCTCCAACGCGGATGGACCCTGAGGACACGGTGCCGAGTGAAATAAACCAGACACAAAAGGACGAATTCTGTGTGATCCCGCTTCTGTGAGGTCCCCGGAGGAGTCACACTCACAGAGACAGAAAGGAGGAGGGTGGGGCCGGGGCTGGGGGAGGGGTGGGCAGTGAGCGTCTCACGGGGGCAGAGTGTCGGTTTGGGAAGATGAGAAAGTTCTGGAGACAATGCCGGTGACGGTTACACAGCAACGTGAATGCGCTGCTGAGCTGCACACTTAGAAATGGTTAAAATGGTAAGCTTTACATTAAGCGTACTTTGCTACCATTTTAAAAAAACAACAAAAAACAACGGTGGGCTGGATTTGGTGTGTGGCCCATAGTTCTCCGACCCTTTTATTAAAGTGTGTAAAATTTTACGGCACATATATTTTACCACACACACCAAAAAACCACGTATAAGGAGAATTACAGAAGAAAATACTAAAAATAACAAAATGGCCGACTCCATTAGCAAAAAAGGAGTCGAGAGCTATTCAGCTCTCACATTAACAAAGCTATTCTGAATGACGGTAACCTAACGTTGTGAGAAGGTAGGAACGTGGGCGTGGAACTGGCACACCGTTTAGAGAAAGAATTTTGGTAACAAAATCTAGAGCCCTTAAAAAGGGCCTACACCCTGCGGGGGTCAGAGTCTCCTGAGAAATGCCCAGGGACGTGCACGCAGATTTAAGCACACACAGTCACCCCACACGACCAAAGATGCCAGAGAAGTATAGAGACACATCGTATGCATGAATAAGTAAATGAAAGAAACAGGCCAGGGAGCTCGCTCTGAGCCACCAAATCTCCTACGAGAAACTCACCGAAAGTCCCAGGCGTCTGAGGAGATGCACTTGCGGTGACCACTGATCTGAGCCACCTCAGGACCCAGGCCTTCCCCTCCCCTCCCCGCAGGGGCCAGTCAGCCAGTACAACCATTTCAGAAAACAGCTCAGCATGACCTCTGACCCAGCACAGCCCTTGCTCCAGACACACGTGCACACGCTTGCACCAAGGACGCTCCACACTCCTGTTCGCAGGCGCTCCCAAGTCCATCGACACAAGAGTGGGGACAGGCTGGCGTGCGCCCAGCAACCAGGCCAGCAGACCGCGCGACAAGACCCAGGGGAGAGCCAGCAGCCTCGCTGGACACAGGTCCAGACACAGGGGGACGTTCAGGATGGTGTCCAGGGGGGGGCAGGAAGCAGCTGGCAGGTGTGCATGACTTTCCGTGGTACCACACGCTGCTGTGCTGAGGTTTCTGCGAGGGATCCGTGGTGAGATGCTCCCCGAAGCATCACTTGTAATAACAAAAACGTGGCCCAACCCTCGGATGTAGAATAAATGCCAGGACCCTCAATACCACAGATTACTCACAAAAATGCTACGTGGCCGTAAACACGCACAGACCTGCACAGACATACGTGCACACAGGGGTGTGTGCCCAAGGAAGGGCTGTCACCCGCTCGCAACGGCGGCCCCGGATCCTACAAGGCCCCCGCAGGGGACTGTGTCTGAGACGGCGGGGATCCAAACACAGGCCGGGGACCGGCTGGCACTAAGACATTCTCGACGATTTTGTTAGATGCGCTAATGGCAGCGTGGTGGTGATTTTCTACAATTCTGTATCTGTTAGACGGATCTCGAAACACTTAAACATGAAGTGAGATAATGCCTGGGGTCTGCTTTTAAAGAGGAGGAAGGAGGGCTTCCCTGGTGGCGCAGTGGTTGAGAGTCCGCCTGCTGATGCAGGGGACGCGGGTTCGTGCCCAGGTCCGGGAAGATCCCACATGCCGCGAAGCGGCTGGGCCCATGAGCCATGGCCACTGAGCCTGCGCGTTTGGAGCCTGTGCTCCGCAACGGGAGAGGCCACAACAGTGAGAGGCCGGCGTACTGCCAAAAAAAAACCAAAAAAACAAAAACAAAGAGGAGGAAGGAGCTAGATGAAAAGAAACGAGTAACACGATGGCACGTGTGGAACCGGGTGTGCGGCTGTGTGAACTGACCTCCCGACTTCGGGGCACTCTTGAATCTCCCAGTTTATAAGTCACAGACACATCACCATGGCACTGAGAGACAAGCGCTGGTCCCTTGAGGCGGTGGGCTCTGCTGGGCAGGATTCTGTTCCACTCACCCCGTAGCAGCAAAGGCACAGGCCCAGGCGGCTCCGGAGCGTCTGCGACTCTCTCGCGAGCCCCAGGCACGGCCTGCGTCCCCATCCCTCCGCCCGCTTACAGCCGCCGCGGGGCCAGGCTGCAGGGCTGCCTTGTGGAGTCCCGGCCACAGTCCTCAGCCCCGGGGACCCCAGGGCCTCTGGCATGGGGACGCGTGAGAGAAATCGCAACGCAAGTGTAAGTGTTTAACGGAACATTTAAAAGCCTAATTACGTACGTGATGCGTGAGAGGCCTCCAGCTCAGGTAGTTAAATCCCGAGGGGCACTAAAAACCACGGGAGACCCCCCCAAGTGACTCAAGACCCCCTCAATAGCAGCAACGGGAAAATGAAAGCAAGTTCTCCCCAAACAGGAGACTCCAACCTCCCCTGCAGGACGCCCGCCCCGCGGCAGAGACTGGACACAGGGCCGGTCTCGGGCCTCACTGTCGGCTCAGTGGGGGGCGGCAGGAGTGGAGGCCTTCTTCCTCGCCGTGGGGAAGGAGCGCGATTCGGAATCCGCGGGCCCTCACGGCAGGCAGGGATGCCGGGGACCCAGCCCGCAGGGGTGCCAGCGCCGGGCAGGGCGGGGGCCGCGTTCTCGGTCCTCTGCAGTCGCACCCGTCGGCATATGGCCCAGCCCCAGCTCCACTGCAGGTGGCCGGACCCCGGCTGGGAGGAGGGTCCTGAGCGTCCCCCACCAGGGAGCCCAGGACCCCGCACGGCCGCTCAGGCCACGCGGAGCACAGCTTACCTCCTGGAGTGACGCGGGGCCAGCCCAGGGCCCACCTTGGTCTCACAGCCTAAAGAGCTTTATAAATGCAGAAAAGACCCACTAGGGTCAGGCAAGCTAGGCGACACTTATTACATACAAGGATGTTAAAAAAAAATCACAGTTTTGATAGTTCTGCAAAAAAAAACTTAGCAAATTTACAACAAAACTGTCAAGTAATTAAGGCTAGGCACTTCACACATGAACTTAAACTGCTAATTAAAATCCCCTCGCTTAATTGACTACATTTGCATATCATTCAACTTGGGAGTATAATTTTTTTAACGGTTTGGGCAACGTGGTTCGAACGCCAGGAAGCGGGAGGCGGCAGGTGAGGGGAGCCAGCAGCCCCAGGCGAGACCAGGGAGGGCAGGGCTGGGACCCCCGGGGCTTCACGCCAGGCCTGGGGTCCCCACCCCAGGTGGAGAAGGAAGTCGAGGCCAGCAGAGACCCCCCGCCCCCAAGGCTCCCCCCTTGCAGCCCAGCACCTCTACCTTGCCTTGACCTCCGGTGGGGAGGGGCCAGGGGATTCCAGAACTACCCATGGGACACATGCACCTGCCCCTCCTCCAGGGGCAGCACGGCGGCCCCCCTGCCCCATCTGCCCCAACTCCGCCAGGGGCTCACGAAGCACCCGCCCCGCAGGGGGCGACGTCTTGGAGTCAGACAACCACACCCGCCTCCACCCACCTCCCATCCCAGCCTCACTCGCAGCGGCTGGAACACGAAGCACCCAGGCCCCAAGGCCCCACCGTCTCTAGGGCCCGGCCCGCGCCCGGCGGGTCCACGTGAAGACTGTGCGCCTTGCCGTCCACGGCTGGACCCGTGGGTCCCCGTGGGAGGCACCCCAGCCGCACGCAGGGTGAGAGGGGCTCTGCGGGCCCAACGGCCCCTTTGTTCCAAGGGTGGAAGGGCAGCAGTGAGTTGATCCAGGAGGAGAACGCCAGGCAAACAGGGACGCGCCCACGAGGACGGGCCGGAGGAACCGCAAGCACGGCCGCAACCCCGGAGAGCGAGGAGGTCGGGTGTGAAGGCAGCACACGCGGCCACTGCCGCTGCCACGTGGATGCCTCGCCCACCCGCCGGGGCTGAGCCATGAACCAGGGCCACGGCAACATGAAAGAACCCTGAGGTGTCAGAGAACAGACGTGGACCCAGAAAGCAGGCCACTCACAGGCCCAGTCACAGCCCCGCAGGCCATCCAGATACCCCCAGCCTCAGAGCCAGGTGGGCCGCCGGCCTCCACAGGGCTCGGGGCCCGCTTGGCTGTTGGCAGCGGGTGTGGCTGGGACGGCCCATGGATGTGGAGGTGGGCTCCCGTGCTGAGGTGGTTTCCTGCACACGAAGCGGGACAGACCCTCGGCCCTCCCGGAACATGCTACGTGGTGCAGGAGAGGCACGGGGGCGCCCCTGCCCAGCTGCGAAGAGTGGGGTGCGGAGAAGACTGTGCCCGCCAGGCCCAGGTTTGGGGCAGGTCCCCAGGCACCAATCACAACCACCTGGCTCCTGTGGCGACGTGGCCAACAGCTCCTCGGGGGCTGAGGGAGGCCAGCGCGGGCACACAGGACCACCTGACATCCAGTGGCTGACCCCAAAATGCATCCATCGCCCCCACCTACAGTCCTGACATTCAACCCAGTTCCATGCTGCTGGCCACGTCGCGGGGAGCCTACTTTCAACAAGAGATGTTCCTTTCGAAGTAGCCCACCAGCATCCCAGCGGAAGCCACGTCGGGGCCGACGCCACACGAGGCCTGTCCAGGGAGAGCGTCCCTCGAACCCCCCATGCAGACCCAAGCAAGCGTGAAGCAGGGCGAGGACGCCCGACACCTACAGGACAGCTCTGTCCACTCCCGGGAAAGCTCCCCGCTCTCTCCTTTTCTAGCCATCGACAGCCAAGCTGCCAGTAAACCTTGACGATTAGTGATTTCATGCCTCTATGAGTCATTCAACGAGTATTTATTCCAGGCCCGGAACTGGGGACCCAGCCGAGACCAACACCCCCTCCCCCCCATGAAGCCGACAACACAACCACAAACACACAACCCCAGAGCCGGCCGCAACAAGGGCTCCCCGGAGAGCCCAGACCGCGGGGCAGGCCTGACCGCTGCGGGCTGCGCGGCCCACAGAGCCACGCCAACTTCCTGAATGATCTGTAGCTGCAAAATCAAGAAGTCGCAGTGTTCTTTGAGTCTTTCTAAATCAAAAATGTAAAATCAGAGGAGACGCAAAGGCCAAATACCCGACAGCGTCCTGTCTGCTCCCCCGGCCGTCCCACTGCGCTGAAGCAGGGGCTTCTAGAAGCCAGCCCTGCGTTCACAGACGGCAGCATCAGAGCTGTGGTCTGCTCCCCCCTGCCCTGGGGCTGCGTGGGGGCCCGGGCCACGCTGGCACAGGTCACACCGTGGACACACATGCAGCCCAAGGCCCCGCCCGCCCCACTCCACTCACACGGACACACGGACACCGTTCGCAGTGCTAACCCAACTCCGACCAAAACCAGCTTCAGACCCCACCGCGTGGGCCCCACACTCCCGGAAACGACTTCCCGTCCCTTCTCTGAGGCTCGGATCGGCCCTCGTTAACCCACGGATGCGTGTGGCCCGGAGCCCCCGCCCCGCAATCTCAGGGCCCAGCCCCCCTGGACTCGCCCCATCGCCCCATGACCAGTGGGCAGGAGGGAAGGAAGGGCCCTCGGAGGAATGGAGCCTTCTCCCTCTCCCGCAGCCCTCACAGATCTTAAGGAAATAATTCAGCCTCTGTATTTTAACTCAAAACAAAGAAACTTCTAAAAAACATTTCAGTTGAAACTTGCATAATTCTTCCAGTGGAGAAATCCTCCCCAACTTTCGCAATCCTTAGAAAGAGACACATTATTGCTGCTTGTGTAACAGTCTCCGGGCCACAGAGAGTCCGGCCGCCGGCCACGGACACCTCCCGCCAGACAGCCGGGGCGCGGGGCCCGGAAGCACCACCTCCCCCAGGCCCTCCCTGCGCCCGGCGGTCACCCTCCCCAGACTTCCTCGTGGGCCTCGCCTGGCATCTCAGACAGACGGTACCCAGACGCGCTGCAACGAAGCGTGGGAGCCACTGGCCCTGCTCTCGAAGCCCCGCGCCGACTGAGGGGTCCCGGGGGGCAGGAGGGTCGGAGGCGAGGGCCACTCAAGGACCCTGCTGCCCCCAGAGAGACGAGGGCCCCGCCCAGCTCCAAGGAGACGTCCTGGACATCGGCAGGATGGCCGAAGACGGGCAGACGTGGCCCGCTCACTGCACAGAGACTGAGGGCCAGCCCCCCACGCCTTCCCTCCCTCACACACGGCTGACCACAGGGCTCAGGGCAGCAACCAGAGGCTCCTCAAGCTGCTGTTCCCTTCTGACAAGGCCCCGGCCTCACTCTGGGGCCTTCGCGCTGAGGACCAGACCGACCCGCAGACCCTGTCCTCCTGCACAAGGGGCGGGGCCCGTCCGGGAGCCTGGCCTCGCATCATCGCCCGACGGCACCCCGCCTTCTCAGCTGAGCGTCCAAAGCCAGGGAATCACCACGGAGCCCCATGGAAACCTCGAGCAAAACAAGCGGACAGAGGGACAGCCGAGGGACTTCCCCGGCAGCCCAGGGGCTACGATACCCACTCCCAATGCAGGCGGCCCAGGTTCGATCCCTGGTCGGGGAACTAGCTCCCGCACGCATGCCGCAGCTAAGACCCGGCACAGCCGAGAAAAACAGATAGATAGATAAACAGATAGAGACACAGGTAAAGAAATAAATATCTTAAAGAAAAAACAGGACAGCCAAACCTCGACATCTAGGGCCAAACCTGACGGCGTCCGGTGAGCACAGCCCCCCACGAAAGAGGGAGTGCCGGGAAAGGCATGCTGGCCAGAGTCCCTTCCAGTCTGTCGCACGTTCCTGATTCCATGCCCTCCCGTGGCCATTTCGGCTTGAAGGCACAACACGCTGAGAGGCCCAGCTCTCCCTCCACCACAGCCACAGCCGGTCCGCAACAGACACCAAGAGACTCAGCACTCCTCCACGCCAACAGCCCGGCCGGGTCTCTACTTTGAGGAAACACTGCTCTCTGACTAGAGAGCCGTCATCAGGTGACGCAGGGAAACTGCTCCAGCGCTAGGAATTTAGACAGACCGCACCGCGGACGCTCACACCACACACCACGGCGACCATCGGCCCACGAGCCCCTGGTGTGCAGGCAATTCGACAAAGAAGACTCCCGCGAGGACTCAGCGTCTGAAGGACAGAAGCCAGCGAGCGACACCAACCCCGGTCTCCAGTCTGAGAAGCGGGACCCTCCGAAGGCACGGCAGTTCCCAGGAGCCTGTTTCTTAACCACACAAGGACCGGCCAGGCTCCAGCCTGGGGAGACAGCACACCCCCGCCCCACCGCCTGCTCGGCCGCGAGGAGCCCTCCCGCGGAACGAGGGGTGCGTCCCAGGCAGCAGCCAGGCTGGCAGCACCAACGTCCCGCCATGACCGATAGCAGCCGTACCGTTAAAACACCAGTCCGGTTTGGTTCAAACGCCATCAGATAAGGACAGAGCCGACTGGGCAGAAGAAAAGGGGAGGGGACCGTGGGAAGGCTCTGAGGCCCCCATCTCCTCGCCACACATTCCCAGCAGCAAAAGGACACATCCTCGCCCCGCCTATGACCTCATCACTTAAACACCCCCCAAAAAACACTGCCAATGGCCGCTACTTACTACAGTCCCCCTCTTTCACAAGTGAGGAAACTGAGGCAAACTTGCGCAAGGTCAGGCAGCTAGTGAGGAACGGAGCGAAGGACAGGGCGAGGACATGGGAGCAGCCCCATGGGGCTCCACGTTCTGACCCGCCCAGCGCGGGACACCAAGGACAGCAGCCGGGGCCCCGGCAGCCCCGACAGCCGTGGGACGGCCGAGAGCACATCCTTTGGGGCCCCCGTGGTGTGGGGGGCATCGCTGAGGAGGGCCCCGGCTGGCACACATGGACGTGCCACCTTCAAGGATTTCCAACTCAGGCGGGAGCCCCGCCCCCCCCACTCGGTCCCACGCTGGGATTGCCGCCCCACCGTGGTCAGGCCGCAGGCACAGCAGGGCAAGCGAAGGCCATTGGGCACCAGCACCCCACAAGAGTCCCTGGCCCCTGCCCACTGCTGACGGCAGAGGACACCGGCCTCCGTTTGGCAGGAGACCCGGGCGACCCCTAGGCCCCCAGCACCTGGAACACGCTTCGGCTCACTTCATGGCCCCGGCACCCAAGGCCCCCACAAAGAGTGGTGCCAGCACACTCTTTGGTCCTCTCTGCCCTCAGCCTTGGGAGATCAAAAACATTAAAATAAACTACGAGAAAAGTGAAGAAATCAAAACACAACCCGTGAATAATTTGTCGAGCAGGGAGTGGGAGGGGTGAACAGAGGCGGGCAGGGCGCCGGGAGGGGGTCTTCCCAGGCAGCTTCTTCCAGAACAAGCAGGGTCTGGGCAGCCATGGGTCCCCCCGATCCTGAGGCTCAGACCCCCCCTTCTCACGGGTGGGGTGTCCCTGGCATGTAGACAGGCTGTGCTGGCGACTGCTGGAAAGGACCACGCACCCCAGAATTCCCAACCGCACAGTCACAGAGAGAAGGCAGTGAGCAGAGTCCCGGGAACAGGACAGGCGGCGAGGCCGGCGGGAGGAGTGGCCCCCGAGGTGCAGGAGTGGCAGGAAGGCACAGAAGCGTGTGAGTGGCCAGCCAGCCACACGGCCGAGGCCCAGAAGGAGGGACACCGGACCGCCGGCCCATACCACCACTGCGAGGATAGGCCGCGCTGACACTTCGGCCTGGGGCCCCACAACCACTTACAGCGACCACGTCTTCGTCACCACTGGGGAGAGTGTTTTAACCGGTGAATGAGCTTTCTGAGCGGCGCTGGGGGGAGCACAGGAGGAGACAGAGTGGTGCTGACCGTCTGTTGAAATCACCAGGCACGAAAGCCCCCTCTGACCTCTTCTCTGGGACTGTGGCTCAGGGGACGGTCCTGCCTTCTCACCTGGCAGTCCCTGGGCCCACAAGCTGAGCCTACGGACACCCATGTCCAGAAGAGCAGAGCCTGCTGCAAGAGGGCTGAGGCCCGGGCCTGCAGCTGCAACAAAGAGCCCACCCCAGGAAGACAGCCACAAACATACACGGCCCAGATTCGGACACAGACACAGACACACACCCTGTGAGACAAGCCCCTCTGCGTTCCACCCTGGGGTAAGTGACCCACCACGAGCTTCCCCAGTCGGCCAGAACCCACCACTACCTTGCACACGGGGCTCCCTTGGGCCACGACGGCTGTCGAGGGGGCGGGCACCCCAAACAGAAAGGCCCCCAGTGCGCAGGGAGCGCCCACCACGCCACCCAGAGCCAGCTCCCAGTCTAAAACGAAGGGCCCGGCCAGCCTGCTGGGATCTGCCGCCGGCCGTTCCCAACAGCATACTCCCCCACCAGCGCTGCCCACTCAGACTGTCCCTCCCGCCCAATCCCAGCCCCATAGTCTGCAGACAGCTGCCACCTGGGCGCCAGCCTAGCCAAGGGCAGAAACACCACAAATCCACAAACGCACACGGTGGCCCCCTCTGAGCGCAGGCGACAGGCCCTCACTTCCCCTCCCCTCCTCCGCTCCCTGAGACTCTGACACTCCGCTGGAGGGGCGCCCAGAGAAAACCGGGCGGGAGCATCTATTCACAGATTTGGAAAAAAAAAAGTTTGATGCAATAGCTGAATTAATTAGGCCTCCCAAGAATAGCTGAGCCGATGCAGCATTCTGTGCGTGCAACTTAATAAGCCCGGATATTTAAAAGAAAAGTTACAAATACGCGGGGAGAGGGGGAGAGGTCACAGAAAGTTAGCGTGGACCCCACTGAATGGCTTCGGCGTCGAGTGGCCCGGGAGCTGCCAGGCTGGATCACACAGATCCTCCGTCTGGCAAACGACAGGGACGAGGCCAGCGGCCCTTCCCCGCGGCGCCCTTCAGCGTTTCAGAGGGAAGGAGAGAAGGAAACGCGCACATCCAAAACAAATCGCAGGCCGGCGGCTACCCTGACACTCGGGGCCCCGGGTGCCCGCCGACCAGTCCCCGAGCCCAGTGCCAAGGGGCCCTCGCCCCCGCACGGGGGACTCTGGGATTCACTCCCTGGCAGGCCAGGGCAGACACACAGAGCTGGAGTCACCGAGTCTCGGCCCCCTGCCACCACGGCCCGAACACCTGGCTTCGGTTTAGTGTCTGTCTCCCAAACCTTCAAGGCACAAACAGGCCCTGCCCGGCCAAGTTCTGCCTGCTAGGACACAGGGGCAGGCGCCCCTCTGTGTGCCAGCCCGGGAGCGTTAGGGCCAGGGCAGGTCCCTTCCGCCAACTCGGCCTGGACACCTCCTTGGGCCCCAGGAAGGCCTGGGCTCCCGGCTCCAGCCTGGACACGGCCGGGATCAAACTTCCCGGGACTCAGGGCAGAAGAGTCCGAGGTCTGAAGCCTGCCCCTCCCGGCCCAGCTGGGCACCGGCTATGGGCCTCAGGAAGGCTTCACCCACCCTGGCCAGCCCTCGAGGCCCCCAACCAGGCAAGCGGCTTGTCCTAGGAGTCGGACGGGAGGACCTTCCTCCCAGATACATGGCCATCTACGGGGACGCCAACGCCACCGCACATTTCCTTAAAACCAAACCAAACCCTGAGACGTGTAGGGGAGGCAGAGCCCCTGACCCAGGAGGAACCCCCACCCTCTCCGCAGCCCGCCCTCCTACTCACTCCCCGGGCCCGGCCGTGGCGCGGGACACTCACCCGGGGCACCCGCCGCTTGTACTTGTTGCCGTAGTCGAACTTCTCCTTGACGTCGTCCAGACAGCGGCCGAGGCGCGCCTGCTCCTCCTTGCCCGTGTAGTCCTGGCTGAGCAGGATGTAGGCCCGCCAGTTAGCCGAGTCGAAGCCCCAGTGGCAGGTCCGGTTCTCCAGGGCCTTGTGCGAGTGCACCACGAACTTGTGCGGTGGGTACATGAGGCGGCAGTCGAGGCACTGGATGCAGGCGGCGCTCGGGCTGTTGTAGAGCTCGGGCACCAGCAGCCCCTTGCACTTGCCGAAGCACTCGTGGTACACGCGCACGCTGCGCTCGCTGAGCTCCAGGCCCAGCGCCAGGCTGGCCGCCAGCTCCTTCTTGCAGGGCGGCGGGTAGGCGCCGCCGTACAGCAGCGCGTTGCACAGGCGCTCAGCGTCCGTCTTGGTGATGAGCCCGCACGAGGGCGCCGAGAAGGGCAGGATGCCCATGACTTTGAGGATCTCCAGCTGGTCGGCCGTGCAGCGCGAGCAGTAGATGTGCAGCTCGTCGCACACCGAGTTGATCTGCTGCAGCGAGAAGTCGCGCAGCACCGAGTTGAGGATCTGCGGCAGACAGAGGCGCTTCTCGCCGCCCACCACGAAGCACGAGATGGTCTCGCCCTCCAGCACGGTCTCGCAGCGCTCTGTGGAGCGGTCGGACGGCATGAAGAAGGGCCCGGGCAGCACGGGCGGCGGCGGCTGGATGGCGGGCAGGTGCAGCACCGGCGGCGGCTCGGCAGCCGCGGGCACCGGCGCCGG
>NW_020174791.1:3003887-3010368 GCF_003031525.2 Neophocaena asiaeorientalis asiaeorientalis
GGCTGCGAAGGCGCCCGACCCGCCGCCGCATCGCCGCCAGAGCCCAGAAACCCACACAAGGTCCCCACTACAACCGCAGAGCAGCTGAGTGGCGGACGGGACGGGGCGGCACACCCTCCACCGCCCACCTCCCCCCCGGGGTCCCCACGCAGGCAACGGGGACGCCGGGCCAGACGATCCACGTCCCACATAGGACAGGGACACCGAGCAGCACGATGTGGGTTACTACACACGTTGGGATTGCAGCACCTCGGAGACCCCACACGGGACACAGGCATCATGCAGCCTGTTCTGGGGACCCCCGAGCGATGCAGGCGCGACACAACACCCCCAAGGGATGACTGGCCGCAGGGCCGGCCACCCCATGACCCTGCAAGGTGGTCCCCACACACAGCCAGCCGCTGGGCCTCCCACCAGTTCCAGGGCAGGGCTTGCATCCAGGTCGCCGCCAGGCCCAGGCCCAGGGTGGGTCTGCAGGAACCTGGCTCCTTCCTGCCCCCGGCAAGCTGGCACGACCCTTACCCTATAGCCCCCGGGCCCAGAGAGCCATTTATACATCTGCAGGGCACCCAGGGCATGGCCAGTGGGAGACCCCGCTGTCTGTCGTGGCTCTATCACGAGGGAGAGACAAACCAGAAAGTGCTGGGTGGGACAAGAACGGGGCCTGAAGTTGGACAGGCCGGCCAGGCGGCCCCCAGAGGAATCAGCGTCCTGCAGAGGCCTGGGGGTGGGGACTTGAGATCAGTAGGACGATTCTGGTGGTGCTCAAGCCAAGGGCAGAAGGACGGTCCAGCCAAGCTGGGCAGTGGCATCTTTTCCTCCACAGGACAAGGGCACCCAAGCTGTCCTGGGCACTGGGGGACACGTGGGCGGGGGCAGAGTGCTGGGCAGAGGCGAGAGGGCCATGTCCACTTCAGCCTGTGTGACCTTCAGCTTGTTACCTATTGCTCCTGCCTCCCCAGTGGAAGCTGGAACTGGCCCCAAACCAGCACTCCCCAGGGTTGTGTCTGCCCCCGGGGGGGCCGACCCGGTGTCTCTGCAGGCCTCTGTCGCCCCTCAGGCACGGGCAGGTGTCTGGAGATGCAGCTAGGATGGGCAGATGACCCCACACATGCATGGCTGCAGGATCTCAAGGGAGGCCTGAGACTCAGGGTGCAGTGCTGAACGTCTGAAGGCCTGACCACTCCCCGCCAGGGACGTGAACCCTCTCCCACCCTCGCCTGCGCCCTGGGGGCTGTGTCTTCCACTCTTCACTCCAGTGCCCCCAACGCGAGGTTTTTCTACGGGTGCTGGCACAGGACAACTAGGAAAGGGATCCTTACAAAACAAAAAAAAGGGACTTCTTTGCTTTCGGAGGCTGTTTTCTTGGTCCCATTTGGACCAAAAAAATTTCTGTGGTACCTGAGTCCGTTCCTTCCACGTGGCTTTGACTCCCATACAGTCAGGCAACCTGTAGTTGAAAGGAGATGTTGGAGCACCAGAGGGCTGGCCAGGGAGGGTTTCCAGCCAAACGCACAATTCCTCCTCGTTCGGCGAAGTGGGCACTCCCGGGAGAGCCCTGAGCCTAAGGCCCCCTGGACAGGTAGTGCCTGCCTCCCAGTGTCCCCCCACCCCGCCCACCCCCTGTCCTCTGGCTTTGCAGGGCTCCAGGAAGGGGTCTTGGGAAGGGGCCAGGTGGAAGGACCAACACTCCCAGAGATTCAGAACCCGGATTGAAGCCGAAGTGGGTGGGTGTAGGGTGGGGGACAGGTGAGGGGTGAAGGGCCCTGAGATTCAGGGAGGGCCTGGACTGGTCGCTAAAACTTCTCTGCCTCGGTGGACTTTGAGGTCTCCTTCCCTGAAAGACGTTGGAGTTTCTGGAGCAGCAGAGGCCATCCTACCCACCGAGGGCCAGGACGACTGTACCTAGAGAGAGTCAGCCAGGCCCTGTCTTCTCCATGAGCCCAGTTGGGGGCCCCCAGTGTCTGGCCTTCCTCCTTTCAACACACTGCAGCAGCTGCCCTGGCCAGTGGCCTGCTCCCCCCCACTGACCCCTGCCACAGGCCACGCACCACACTGTGAGGTGGAGGGTCCAGGCCACGGGCACAGCCACGTTGGGGGGCAGGGGCAGGAACCTGCTGCACCAGGCCCGCCCAGCTCACTCTCCAGCCCTTGCCGCACTGACGGGTATGGGCAGCTGGTCGTGTGCGTGTTCACTTGCGAGATAAATACACATTTGTGGAGCTCGTACCCCTGTGGGCACAAGCCAGGCTCTGGGACCAGTGGCGAAGGAGACCAAATTCTGCCCCGTGTGCTTCCGTGTCCTGGGGCCAAGGAGGCCAAGGATCGGCAAACTGCTCGTAAGGGATCGAGATTATTGAGGACCTGGGGGTGGGCTTTGCAGCCAGCAGCACCCCGAGACCTGAGAGAAGAGGGTGCTGGCAGTGACGAGCTGCCCCTGGCCTCAGGGGCAGCTCAGAGGCCCAGCTGGGCAAGCGGACCGGGAGGCTCAGATCCGCAGGTCCTGACAGTGACCCCGACAGACAGCTCTGCCCTCCTTGGTCCCACCTGTTCCCTCCTCCCTGCTCCATGGGAGGAAAACACCTGGTCTCAGACAAGCACAAACTACCATCATCAGGAAAGTGCTGAGATACTGTTTTAAAACTTTAAGTTTGAAAAAAAAATTACTCAAGTAACATGAGCTTGATAAAAATTTAGAAAAGACTTTTATGTTATTTTGAGTTCCACCAAAAGCAGACCCCGAGACAAAGATTTGAGTGAAAATATGTGTTTGGGAGGTGTTTCCAGGACACACAAATCAGGGTGGGAGGAAGGGAGGGAGGGAGGGAAGCCAGGACACCCGAGTGTGTTACCAGCCTGTCACCCCAGGCTCCTGGAACTGGATCCTGGGGTGCAGAGCCATCCCCGGGGGCCGTCCTGATTGAGGTCAGAGCCCAAGGAGGGGAGGGGATATCCACTGGAGCAGGGAGATTGATTACATATGGGATTGAGCAAATAAGGAAACAAATTACTGGTGACATTTCAGGTTTCTTGCTGTTAGAGATGGGAATTAAAAAATGGAAAGGTACGAGGATATCTGAATACGTATAGCTGATTCACTCTGTTGTAAAGCAGAAACTAACACACCATCGTGAAGCAGTTATACTCCAATAAAGACGTTTGGAAAGAGATAAATAAATGCAGTGAGAGGCCCTTAGAGGAATGACACCCCAACAGCAGCAAGCACCCCGAGAACCTGTGTCTTGGCTTCTAAATGCCATCTTCCACTAAAAGGAAGCAGGGTCCTTTGGAGAAATGGCTAGTCTTAGGGCTTGGGCAGAGAGAGTACAGGACGAGTCTGGAACATCTTACTGTGTGGGGAAGTAGGAGAGCCCAGAGCATAACAGGGACACACTGAAAGGCCGCGTAGCTGGCTCGAAGGGCCCCCAATGGCAAGTCGGAGACCATCGTGATGGCCGTGGATTATAACCGTGAAGTAAAGTATTAGACCACAGGGCCATGCGTATTTAAATATTTATTAACATAAAATGTATTTGTAACTTGAAAGTTTGATGAGAAATGGGCTATTTGCATGGTTTTACAGCTCTTCCCCACAAGGCTCCCGTCAACTGTGAAAGGAAGAACAGTGAGTTCCCGGGGGACCCTGTCAAGTACCACCCACACCGAGCCATCCGTGGACACCAGCGGTCATCAGATCAATCGTAACCCTGCACCACCTGACAGGGTGGGATGCTTGCTCACTTCTGTGACTCTCCTGCCAAAGAGGCATAACCTGCACCTGACCGTGACGAGACCTCCGACACCCACACAGAGGGACTTTGTACAGAAAGACGGGCCTGGAACCTTCGAAGGTGTCAGGCTCGTGACAGTCAGGGAAAGGCTGAGGAATATTCCGGACTGATGGAGACGAAAGATACGACGGCTCAGGGCAACATGTGGTCCCTGGCTGGATCTCGTTACTAGAAACGATGTTACTGGAGGGACCAGAAAGCCTCGGATGTGGCCTGAGGCTCAGAGGGCAGCAGCCCTACCTGGGACTTGGCGCTGTGGGGTGTGAGGGATAGAGCCCCACGTCAGCAATTCACTCTCAAATGGTTTGTGGGGCGTGAGGGGTGGTGTTCCTGTACCATTCTTGCAACTTCTAACTTCTCTGCAAGCTTGAGATTGTTAGAAAACACAAAGTTTATTTTTAAGAATGTCACGGGGAGGAGGCATGGATCCTTTGTGCAGCCTCGTGAGCCTGAGCTGCCTAGCGGAGCGGGCGCCAGCCTGGGGCCGCTGAAAGCCCTACCGCTGGGCAAGGCAGGTCAGGCCTGGGGCGTACAAGCAGAACCCCACGAGCGTCTGCTGCGACTCCGGCCAAGATGGCGGAGGAGCTGGACCCGCCTCCTGGTCCAACACGGTCACAAGCCAGGGAATACAGGTCGCTCTCCAAATGTACAAATGTGAAAATTCAGAAGGGAGGGAGCTCCGCAGAGCTGGAGACAAGGCGGAAGGCAAGGCCCAGGGGTGAGCAGGGTGGAGACCAAGCAGCCTACACGGGGCTTGGAGTTGGCCTCACGCCACTAAGGTCAGGGAGTTAAGGCCACGGTGGGAAGGAGTTGAGGCCACAGGCCATTTCTCAAATGGGAGCTGGAGCCAGGCTTCCACCATGACCATACAGGCTGAGAAGGGGCTGTCTGGTCCATGGAGGGGACGTAGAGACTCTGCCCACCAGCCTGGAGGAGGAGCCCAGAAAGCAACCAGCCCAGGATAGGACAAGAGGGCAGAGGGTGACAGGGAAACGAGGATCTGATGGAATATAGGATGTATCTGACTAGATTCAAAACTGGAGAGCCTCCTGGATGAGGTAGGAGACATTAGCTATAGGAACAAACTCAGCAGATGAAAAAGAAAGCAAAGCAAATATTAACTCCAGGAAAGACAAAGAGAACCTAAGCAGAGTTCACCACTTGACTTAGCAGTGAACAGCGTTGACATAGTTATAATAGTGTAAACAACAACTCAGGTCATTTAGGAAGAGAAAAGAGAAAGTCAGGTGAGGGCAGAGGTGCTGGGCCATTGCTACACCATCTCACAGTGTCCAAAACCCGTAAGCGAAGAGAGAAGCGGCAAGAGAACACAATTTAGAAAAATGGAGAAAGGTGAGACAAGACACGGCTGAAAGAACTGGGAGAGGCCGAGGCCAGGCCACTGGACCCGGGGGCGGACGGAGGTGGCTTAGTGACCACCAGACTTGCCCAGAGTCTTAACCCTTTGGGTTCTTTTCGTTTCTTTCATCTATGTATCTTTCTTTGGTAAGAATTAAAACGAACGAATCATAACTCTAAACTAAAAATAAGGAGCAACAAAAAGACGAACTCACATTCCGCCCCCCCCCCCCAAATGCCACAGTTTGGGACATTAAAGAACACACTTTGAATAAGTCATCAGTTAAAGAAGGAATAAAATGGGAATCACGAAAAGTTTATTTTGCCGCACCGCATGGCATGTGGGATCTTAGTTCCCGGACCAGGGATCGAACCCGTGGCCCTGCAGTGGAAGTGCAGAGTCTTAACGGCTGGACTGCCAGGGAAGTCCCAAGAAGTTGTTTTTGTTTTTGTTTTTTTTCCGGTACATGGGCTTCTCACTGCTGTGGCCTCTCCCGTCGCAGAGCACAGGCTCTGGACGCGCAGGCTCAGCGGCCACGGCTCACGGGCCCAGCCGCCCCGTGGCACGTGGGATCTTCCCGGACCGGGGCACGAACCCGCGTCCCCTGCATCGGCAGGCGGACTCTCCACCACTGCGCCACCAGGGAAGCCCCCAAAAAGTTTTCAATTGAATGATGACGGAGCGCCGTCAATCATCGGCACAGCCAGTGTGGTGCTGACATTTATGGTCTCCAGTTTCTACGTCAGAGACAAGAAAGTGGTTTTTGCCAAGCGAGGGAACTACAAATATTTTTAATTTCTTCCTCGTGCTGACCTGCATTTTCTAGTTTTCCAAAGAATCTGCTTCAGTCTTGTTGACCTTCCCTGTTGTTTCTCCTGGACCATTCTGTCTGGGAGGGACCCCCTTCCCTCATGGAACCTTCTGTGGGGTCAGCCTCGTGGCCCATATAAGGACTACTCATCCAGGGGCCAAGGGTGTGTGTGCGCCTCCCCTGAGGTGGTTGGGGACCAAGGCCTGGGCCGGGTCACACGTGGCTCCTGCACCCAGCACTCAGCCCAGACCTGCCTCGTGGGGGTCAGCTGAGCTGGCGCTTGGGGAGCTGAGCAGAGGACCTGGCCATGGTGCGTGGGAGTCGCCACTGGCCATGAGGGTGGGCTGGCTGCCTCACCCAGGGCCCCCAAGTCTTGCCCATCTCCCACTACGGGCAGCAGCCCCAAAGTCCTGGCCCTGTCCAGGAGCTGCCCTTGTCTTCCTGGAGGGAAGGGAAGAGCGGGCCCCTTTCCTGTGCCAACCAGAGCCACCCAGATGCCCACCCCATGGCCCCGAGGCA
>NW_020174791.1:3010468-3013335 GCF_003031525.2 Neophocaena asiaeorientalis asiaeorientalis
CGCGGACGAAGCCCTGTGGGGCAACATTGAGGCCGCCTGGCCTCTGGGGGCCCGAGCAGGGCAGTGGGCAGTCCCAGGAGCCAGGCGGTTGCTCAGGCCCACGTCTATGCGACTGGGGACACTTCCTCAGCCTGGAGGGCATGCTGTGGGCACCTGCCCTGCGACCCGCCCCCGCCCCCGCAGGACCCTGGCCCCGAAGCGTCCTGTGCTGCTCCGGACAGAACGTGCCCCTTGCTGGCCACAACCCACCGATCATAGGGTGGCCCTGGGCCCCGGGACGAGGGGCGGGGCTGCCGAGCCGGGTGTGAGGGGGAGCTGGGCCCCTTCGGGGACCCCCTAATGTGCCCTTGCCCAGCAGACGCTGCTGAGAGGCGCCAGCTGGGCACAAGGGACAGGATGGGGGCAGAAAGGCAGGTCCTCGCCTGCAGGAAGCTCCCACCAGTACCTTCCAGAGACATCCTCCAGGGGCCCAAGCTGCCGGTGATGACAGTAGGACCTCTTCGGGGCCCAGGGCCCATGAGACCCACTCACGTGCACAGGTGGCTCTGAGGGCACGGGGTCACCATCCCGTGTCACAGCAGGGCACACCAAGGCCGGGGTGGCCCGGGACCTGCCCAGTGCGCCGTGCGGTAAGGATGTGGGAGCCCGGGTGAGACCCAGCCACCCGCAGCAGGGTGTGGGCAGGTGGCTGTGATGAGCCGTCGGGGTGGGGGGCCGGGAACAGGTGAGGGCTCTCAGGGCCAGACCCCAGAGACCTCAGTGGAGAGGTGGAGCAACAAGGGAGCCTGCCTTTGGAACACGCCCACTCGACCTCCCAGCAGCCCGGTGACCCTGAGATCCAGAGGGACCCCCACGTCCTGCTCTGCCCCACCGGGGATGTTTGCCCCTACAGCACCAGGACAGGCCCCATCCCCCTGTTCTGGGCCCACGGCCTCCCCAAACACACTCTCTAGGAGCAGGGTCTGCCCCGCCCTGAGCCCCTGCCCAGGCCCTGGGGTCTGCCTCCTTTTGCCTGGGACCTGTGGCTTCCCCATCAGGGACCCCAGGCAGTGAGTGGTGGGCAGACTCTCAGTAAATCTTGGTGGACGGTCTGAGGGAGGTCTCTTGACACGAGGCACCTCACGCCGGGCCCAGCCACCTGCGCAGGGGAAGGTATCCCCGGGCCGGGTGCCGTGGGAGCCGCTCCTATGGCCGAGGGGCACCACACACGGCCGCTGCAGCCGCCCTGAGCCCCTTCCCCTCTCTGGGCCTGAGGCTGCATCTCCAGGAGACAGAGGATAGCTGGGCTGGCTCTGGGCTTTCGGCCTGTCGCACAGGAGGTCGGGGGTCGCTGCACACCCCAGAGGGGAGGGGGCACGAAGGGGCGGCGGCCCAGGCCTCCGGCAGGGAAGAAAGGATGGAGAGGCCGTCCTCAGAGCAGTGTCCGCCCTGGGTGAACGTCACAGGAAGGGGAGAGGGAAGGAGGACAGAGGGCAGCTGGTGCCCACCCCTCCAAGGCCCCCCATGCGGCTTCCCAGAGAGACTTGGGGGCTCAGGAGGAGTAGGGTGGGTCTCGGCCTCCGGACCCCAGGCCCGTCCACGGCACCCGGGCCCTGCTCCCTCCTTGGCCCCTGCCGCCCCAGGAGACCCCAGCCCCAGCCTCTGCAGTCCCCTCCTGCTGCACAGGCCCTGGGCCCCTCTCTCCTCGTAAAACATCGGAGCCACGCTCCTCCAGAGCAGGCCCCTCCCGCCCTCCTGCCGTCACTCCTGGCAGGCGCTGCAGTGAGCGCACTCATTACATAAGGCATCTGAGCTATTTCTTGGGGGACTGAGCTCCCCCTACACGGGGCTCCATTCCCCCCTTCCCTCTCCAACCATCAGCCATCACCAGCCAAGGGCATCTGGGCATGAGAGGCAAAACCCCCAGGCTCCCAGGGCGCCCCCCCCGACCCTGCGTGGGGAGGGGGCTCCCCCCACCCCGCAGAACAAGGGTGGGAGAGAAGAGAGGGCAGCTCCTTCCAGATTCCCTGGGAGGGCTGTGGGCAGAGACGCAGCCCCACCCCCAGCCTCAGGCGTGAGGGGGAGGAAGGAAGGGATTTCCCCAGGGCAGGAGGGTTCTGCCATCACCAGTCACTGTCCCACGGATGGGGATGGGCTTGCCTCCCTCTGGGTCTGGGGCACCTGGGTCATCCGTGGGCCCTGATCCCAGCAACATGTCAGCCAGGACTTGTGTCTCCGGAGGAGCTGCAGCATTTCCTTTAGGTCAGGACAGAGGATGCCTGGCGAAGTGCCACTGGAGGCCCCAGCAGGACAGCCCTGCTTTCCAGAGGGGGGCACCAGCCCAGGAGCCCCTTGAGGCTGCAGGGGTCCTCCCAGGGGCAGAAGGGCCCGGGACCTCAGACCTCCTGCCTCATTTCTGTGGCCCGGTACCACGCGGACGCAGTGGGCCCCCAGAGGACACAGCTGAAGGGGTGTCCAGACAGCGTGTGCTGGGCATTTCAGAGGGCCGAGCCGGCTCCTGGCCTGGAGAGGAGCAAGACAGGCCCCCTCGTTGCCTGGAAGGAAGCTCCGGGAGGGGCGGCCGTGGGGCCGGCGGGGCCAGGCCCATCGCGAGCTTCTCCCACGGGATGCCCCTTTCCCGCTCCTCTGGGCCCGGCGGCCAAGCTTGGGGCCCTGAGCTGTCCGCCCCTCGAGGCCGCTCGGTGGCCCGCGCTCGGGCCCCGCCTGGGGGAAAGTGGCCCCAGCGCCGCCTCCCGCCAGCCCCGCCCGGAGGAAGCGGACTCCAGACGCCCCCGCCGGGAGTCCGGCGTGCACCACGCCCTGCCTGGGGACAAAGCTCCCGGCGGGCGGGCGGGCAGGCGGGCGGGCAGAAGGGACCCTGGGGACCG
>NW_020174791.1:3013418-3026561 GCF_003031525.2 Neophocaena asiaeorientalis asiaeorientalis
GAACGAACGAGACCGTGTTTTCCTTTCTTTTCAGAGACTCGCGTTCTTGGAACTTACACCCTCTTGGGTTTGCTATTTTTACCCACCCTGAGCCTTCCGGTCTCCATGGCGACGCCTCCAAACAGCAGATTCCAGGCGGCAATGACGTCACCTTTCCCTTTCCTGCCGCCCAGGCCTCCCGCCGCTGCCGCCACGCGGGGCCGCCCGCCTGAGCCCCCGTGGGCCCCCACGCCTCCCCGTGCCCGCTGCCCGCCGGCCAGGCCCTTCCCCGGGCCCCTCCGCCCCGGGCTCCCTGCCACGCCGCTGCCCTGTGGGAGCTGCCTCGGCCCCGGTGGCCCCTGTGTGGCCCCTGTGGTGACCGTGCAGGGGCCGTGCAGGCAGCAGGAGCGCTGGAGGCCCTGTGGCCTGGTCTCTTAAGTGCTAGCTGCCCGTGGGTGTCGGTCCCCTGGGTGAGGCTGTCACACTGCCCGGCCCCGGGGCTACTGCCCTCCCGGCTGTGTGGTCCACGGGCCTCAGGCTCCACACCTTGGTCCTGGTCTGGCTGCAGGACTGGGGGGCCTTGGTCCCTCCTGCTGGGCTGAGGTGTCCTGCAGTTGGTCACCAGGCTGTGTCTCTATCTGGGCTACACTTTACCCAGCTGTCCCTTCAGTGCCCAGCCTGAGGGTTGCCCTCAGCCCAGACCGAGGGTGGGGACACTCAGGACTGCAGGTCCACACCACTCCTGGGCACTTGCTTTGTCGTGGACCCAGACGCTTGCCGAAACGGCTGAGAAGTCTTGGCAGGGCCTCGCAGGACGGGCGAGTTCGGCGCGGAGAGCCCCGCGTCCCTGCCACGGCCAGAAGACGGAGTTCTTCCTCCAGCGGAGGAGTCCCAAAGAGCCAGGCCCCCAGCCCCTGGGCCTGCGGAGGCTACCTTTGCCTGGTGGGATGCCGGGGTCCCCTCCCCTAAGCAGGGCCTGTGCCTCCCCTGGGACGGGCCTGGGACGGACGGTATGAACCCCAGCCCCAGCCAGAAAGCAGACACTGGGTCTGGGGCCAAGGAGAAGGGGAGCAGGCAGGGCTGCGGGGGCGTCGTGGGGGGTCAGGGCCGCTGGCGCGGGCCAGGCCGAGAGTTGGGGCCACGCTCTGCGCCGCCAGCACCCGGAAGGGCAAAGAAGACACTTCGGTAGCTCGTCAGCTGCCGCCCCTGCTCCCAGAAACAACATCGCGGGGAGGCGGCTTCAAGGCTCACATTCCTGCCCTCCTGGCTGCATCTCAGGTACGAAGTCCCAACTCGCCTCCGGCTGACACAGGCAGGCACACTCACAGGTCTGGACAGGAGGCAGGCCGGTGGGCGGCCCCGTCTCCAGAGCCCCACACAGACATGTTCACAAAAAGCTGTGCAGAGCACTTTCCTGGGGGCCACGGGTGGGCCTTTCCCCTGCTCCCCCAGGAGCCTCCCCACCCTAAGGCTGTGTCCTCAGGCCTGGAGGAGGCCCCGAGGGAGAGGGCCCGGGCCGGAGCAGACCCGGGCCCTGAGTGGAGGTGGCTCCGGCAGGGATGCACACGCGGCCTGCCCAGTTAAGCACCTACCCCAACAAGCTCCATCTGGACCAGAGACACAGAGTCTGGGAGCTGTGGGACAGTGAGGGGCGGGGGGCAGGCTTCACACTGAGGGGCGTGAAGGTGAAGGATGGAAGACCTGTGGCCCCAGAACAGGTCAGGTGGCCGCCCCACCGTTACCGCAGGTACCCGGGCAGGACTCTGTGTGCCTCTGTCCTTCCACCCTTCTCCCTTGGATTTTTTTTTTTAATATTTTATTTTATTTTAATTTTTTTTGGCCGTGCTGCGTGGTTTCTGGGATCTCAGATCCCAGATCAGGGATTGAACCCAGGCCACAGCGGTGAAAGCCGCAATCCTCACCACGAGGCCACCAGGGAACTCCCTCCCTCGGGGCTTTGATGTAAGGCTCAGACTCCTGGGACAGCCACTGCCCTGCCCTTTTCTTTGCACCCTTTGGACCCCCGCACAGGGGGCCCTGGTCTGAGCTCTGGTCAGCCAGACCGCATCCTGCCCAGGCTAGGACCCAGGCGCAGGCCGGGGGCTCAGGCCTTGAGGGGCAGTGAGTGCCTATGGGTGAGATCCCATGCTAGGCGTGACTGTGAAATTGATTTCTTCCACCAGGTTTATCAAGGGCCAAACTGACAAGCAGGAAAGAATTCCTGTTCTCATGCTTACAGTTTCATGGGAGACAATGAAAAATTAAATTTCCATATGTTCTACATTAGTCGGGAGTATATGCTCTTAAGAACAGACCAGGGTGTGGTCCAGTGGGTAAGGCTTTGTGCTCCCAACGCAGGGGGGCCAGGTTCGATTCCTGGTCGGGGAACAAGATCCCACATGCACGCCGCAACTAAGAGTCCATGTGCCGCAACTAGGAGTCCGTGTGCCGCAACTAAGAGCCCGTGTGCTGCAACTAGGAGTCTGCATGCCACAACTAAAGAGATCACGTGTGCTGCAACTAAGACCCGGCGCAGCCAAAAATAAATAAATAAATAAAGACTAGGGTGAGGGGGGTGGGATACCAAGCAGAGGGGCGTGCGCAGAAGGTGCAAAGACCCTAAGGCGAGGGCACGCTTGGGTCCCACTGGGGTCCACACAGAGGGGTGGGGAAGGTAGTGAGAGGAGTGTGGGCAAACCCAGCTTTGCTGCCCCCGGGGGATGGGGGTTTGGGGAACCCTGCTCTGAGCCGGCCTGGGAGGCCCTCAGAGCCACAGCCCATCGCTGGCAGGTGGGGTGGAGCGGCTGCCGGGTGAGCGGAGGAGGAAGGGACGTCCTGTACCCAGCACCCCTGTGCCTCCACTTCGCTGCTGGGAAAACTGAGAGCGAGAGAAGGGGAATCGATTCGAAAGACACAGGCTACTTCTCGGAACATTTGTTCCCAGTCCCGCCCCCAGCCTGGCACAGGGCAGGAGCCACCGGCCAATGGGAGGACCCTTGCCAGGCCCAGGCCAAGCCCCTCTCAGCCCCTGGGCGGCTCCTCCCCACCCCGCCCAGGGCCCCACTGCCCGCTGTTCTGGGCACAGCGCAGGGGTTAAGGAACAGCCCACTTCAAAGGGTGGGGCTCCCGGCTGCCACCCCAGCCCCATCCCCAGTCCCACAGCCGCCGCAGGCCCGGCATTGGCCTCCGCCCAGCACCTTCTCCAGACCGGTCCACCTCCAGGCCAGCGCTGCCCAGCGGGCTCTCATCTCCGTGAGTAATATTTAACTTGGAAGGGCCAGCGGACAACTGCAGGGGAGAAGTTCACAACAAGTTTGGATTTCGATCCGCTTGCCAGGAAGGAGAGGGGGAGGGAGGGAGGGCAAAGTTGAGAGGAAGAAAGGAGGGCAGGAGGCGGGCCTGAGAGACCAGCACCCCAGGGAAGCTTGAAGGACCGGGCCCAGCACCGCCCAGCACAGCCGGCAGCCCCTCCAGCCTCGGCCTCCTGGCGGGAGACACCCCGGTCAGGAAGAGCCTCAGAATCCAGCTCTGGGGCAGAGAACACAAGACGTGTGTGCGCACACACGCGGAGACAGACACACGGACACACAGACACAGACGCACGCAGACACACACAGACACACAGAGACCCAGAGACAGACACACACACACGGAGACAGACACACAGACACAGAGACACAGACGCACGCAGACACACACAGACACACAGAGACCCAGAGACAGACACACACACACGGAGACAGACACACACACACACACACAGAGACACACAGAGACAGACACACACAGACACACACAGAGACACACACATGGAGACAGACACACACACACAGACACACAGAGACAGAGACACACAGACACACAGAGACCCAGATACACACAGACACACACACACACAGAGACAGACACACAGACACACACACACAGACGCACACAGACACACAGATCCATACATACACAGACACACACAGAGACCCAGAGACAGACACACACACACGGAGACAGACATACAGACACACACACACGGACACAGACACACACGGAGACAGACACAGAGACACACAGAGACAGACAGACACACACAGAGACAGACACACAGACACACACAGACAGATACACAGACACACACAGACACAGAGACCCAAACACACACAGACATACACAGAGACAGACACACACACACACAGAGACACAGACACACACAGACACACACAGAGACAGACACACAGACACGCACAGACACAGACACACACAGACGCACACAGAGACAGACACAGACACACGCAGACACAGAGACCCATACACACAGACACAGACACAAACACACCGACCCATACACACACAGACACACACACAGAGACACAGAGAGACCCATACACACAGACACACACAGACACAGAGCTCGAGGGTGTGAGCAGAAAGGCCTGCCTGCATCTCTGAGGCTTCAGCACAGAAAGGAAAAACCCTCGGGGCAGGAGCAAGCCGGGGCAGAGAGCAGGCAGGCCAGGGCCCTCCCAGAGGCCTGTGCCCGCAGGCTTGCCCACCCAGCGCCTAGCTGGGAAGGGCCCCAGCCAGTGCGCCCTCCTCCATGGGAAGCGCGGCCACTTCCGGGCAGCGGCTGCCCCAGGGTATTCAGGAACATGGAGCCTCTGCTGGCTCCCAGCCTCTCCCAGCTCCAGGTGTCCCCAGCCCACACCTAAGAAGGCCGAGGGGACCTTGGGAGGGCCCCGCTCCAGAGGCCCAAGGGGAGAGGCCCCAGCTCCCCCTGCCTTGGGGACAGGTCACCCCGGGTCTCCATGCCACGTGGGGCCCACCCTCCTCTACTGGGACCCGGCCCTGCCAACAGCCCCCGAGCCTGGGGCCCGGCTCCACGGTGCCAGGTAAAAAGCTGCACCCACCCTTCACCGACTCGCTTCTATTCTGGAATGTAGCGAATCTAAGTTGTTAAATGATTTATTTTCCGCAAGCATGCATTTTCCCAGGGAAAAATGCACCCCTCTCCGACCTTGCAGTTTGTCCTAATTGGCTCTCAGGCAAAAACGTCTGCCCTTGGGGGGTGGGGCCCTGTATCACCCACCCTAGAGGACGGGCCACCAAAGCTGGCTGGGTGGGCACCCTGGCACCAGGTGGAGTGGGGCGCCTTGCCCGGGGGAGGGGACCCTCACCGAGTCACACCATCTGGTGCAAGAGCTCAGAGCGAAGCTTTCCCGCTTCTGGTAACTGCCCTCTGCTCCGCGGCTCCCCTTTCACTAGTGAGGCTGTTTCATTTTGGATTTCCTCTTGGGAATCAGAGTCCCAGCCCTGACAGCAGCCGGGACAGCAGCGTCTCTGTCAGAGCTTTAGGATTCATGGCCCGTCTTGCAGGCTTGGCAAGGAGCCTGGACAGAGTAAGGAGCTTCCCTCCAGTGCATGTGTTTGCTTGTGACATGCAGGGCTGCAGGGGGACCCGGGTCTCTGTGACAGGAGATCTCCCACGCCAATTCTTTCTCCCTGCTTTGCTTCTTTGGAGGAAAATCACCTGTCACCCATCTTCTGCAGACAGGCCAGTGAGTGAATCCATAGGGGCCCCTGCTCCTGGCCCACGCCAGATGGTACCTATGATGAAAGCATCTGGACCTGGGGGTGCCCTACCCCCACCGGGAGTCGTGGCTACAGACCACCTGGGAGCCACGCAGATGCTGTGACCTGAACGCTTGTGGCCCCCAAATTCGTATGTTGAGGCCTAACCCCAGTTAGGGAGGTGAGGCCTTTGGGAGGTGATTGGGTCGCCAGGGTGGAGCCCTGGTGAATGGGATCAGTGCCCTCATAAAAGGGACGGCACAGAGCTGTGTCCCACCGTGTGAGGACACAGAACCTGGATGTGGGCCCTCACTAGAACCCAACCATGCTGCCACCCTGATCTCAGACTTCCAGCCTCCAGAACTGTGAGAGAGACATTTCTGCCCTTTATAGCCACCATCTATGGTGTTGATGTTTTCTCACAGCAGACCCCAAACGGACTAAGACACCGGGCCTGCCAGAGGCATCAGCTCTCAGACCAGGCTGAAAAGAAACAGGGTAACTGAGGCCCACGGAGGGTGTTTCCAGGGCTCAGGGCCCAGGTCAGCCCACAGGTGAGGTGCAGAAGGCCGGGTCCAGGGTGGAAGGGCAGCAGACCTCCAGGGGGGTCCTACTTCTCGGCATCCCCCGGCACCCTGATGTGGTGTGTGAGGGGCGGTCAGGAGCGCTTCCTTGGAGCCCGCGGCCTCGACGTGGCAGATAGGGCCCAGAGCATGACCCCGGGCTCCAGTGGGCACGTGGCAGGAGCTTCCTGTGCTCCCAGGCCCCTCCCCCCAGACACGGTCACACGGCCACACGTGCCCCCGCCCCCCGACCTCCTGGAACGTGGCCGACAGGAGCCGTACTCTGCGTGCAAAGGCCCAGCCTGAAGAGAAGAATGTGTGGAAACGTGCTAATAACTGACATACGATTCCACGGTGAAACGTGACATGTTAGATATGTTGGGTTGAAATGAAATACATTTTTATGATTAACTGCACCTGCGTCTTTCACCTTTTCAGAGGGGGCTACTGTACATTCTCAACGACCCGAGCAGGGGCGGGCAGGCAGGCAGACAAAGGCTGGGAGGCTGAGGGCAGGTCGGAGGAGGCTGTGGCGGGGACAACCGACCGTAGACCCGGGGCAGCATTGGAAGGTTCTCTCCCTGGAGGCTGGCTCCCAGGACCCCGTGCTGCAGGGTGCCCTCGGGCAGCTTTGCGAAGGCCCATCGCCCACAGTTGCCTGAAGGCCTGCGCGGCCCCGGGTCTCGGCAGCGTCCTCCCTGCCCAGCTGGCCAGCCGCTCTCATCACGTGGGGAAGAGAGGCTGCTATTCGGGGGGACCGGCCACCCCGGGGCACCCAGCAGCGGATGGCTCCCTCAAAGGAGGCTGTGGTCCAGGAGATTTGGGGCAGTCTTTACCAATCAAGGGGTAGGGCGGGCGCCCAGGCCTGGGGACGCCAGAGGGACACTGGCCACACTCACCAGCCGCAGGACAGCAGATCCCGGGCAGCTGGGGTCGCTGGGCATGGGTGCAGAGTCGGGGGGATATTCCTCTTCCTGAGGGTCCCGGGGGCCCCTCTCCAGTCCAGGAGCAGCCCGTGGGGCACGTGGGCACCCAGGAGGGGAGCTGGCTCCACTGTCTGCCTAGGCTGGGCCTGGGTCTCCCAGGCCAGAGAAGCTGCCCCTTGTCCCTGCCCCAGGGCTTGGGGCTCCTGCACCACCTTCATCCTCTGACCCCAACTACCCCCTCAAGGCCACTCAGTGCCACTAAGTCGGGAAGTCCACCAGCTGGGCAGTAGCACAGGAGACCTGGGTTCAAGTCCCTGCTCGGAGCTCACTGTCACGCAGCCGATGACAGGGGCTAGACGGCCCGTCTGTCCTCCGATGCGGGGCTGGTGCCCGGAAGTGAGCCCCGCATGGGCCAGACACGGGGGAAACAGCTCAGGGAGCCCATCCTGGCAGCTCCACCGCCCAGGCACTGACGCAGCCTCGGCACGAAATCGTCGGGGACCTGCCCCACCTCGGCCTCAGAGCCGCCCACCCCCCGCTCCTGGACGGGTGACAGTCAACGCAGGGCTGAGCTGGGAGGAGGATGGCGTGGGCTCAGCTGGCCCCAGCGAGGGAGACCCCTGTGTGCGGGGGTTGCCGGGAAGGCCAGCTCAGCTGTGCCTGGCCTGGGTGGGGTGACCGGCAATGTGGTCAGGGGGGCTTGGCCATGGAGGGACCCCAGGCACTCCCGAGGGAGAGGGAGGAAGCAGCGGGGGAGGAGCCAGGCTGTGCCCCTTCTCCAAGGCCTGCTGAGCCGCTCCCAGGCCCTGGATGGCCCGACTGGGGCTCAGTCGTGTCAGGGCCCGGTGCTGCTGTCTTGGCAGGTGGGCGGCAGCAGCTCTGGGAGGTGCCCACTGCCTGAGAATGACCCCAAACAGGTCCCGTGTCCCTGATTCCTGGTCCCCTTCCCGCCCCCCCTCACCTGGGGGGGTCCCTAAATTCCTGCACTCTCCCCCTCCCCCACCCCTCCCCCCCTTTCTCCTTCTGAGCGGCCAGATGGGCCAGAAGCCGCCTCCGGAGCAGTGAGAGGCCAGCTCTCTCCCTGGGCTGTTGCCCCAGCCAGGGCTCTCCTGCCCTCCTGCCAGCATCCCAGCCCGGGGCCTGCGGAGTGGCCCAAGGGGTGAGGCCCAAGGAGGGGAGACAGAGGCGGCAGGAGTGGAGGCAGGCTAGCCTCAGTGGCCCCAGGGGGCTGAGGCAGCAGCCTGGGTGGATACCTACCGGCCACCTGGCCGGCTTCCAGCCACGTCCTGCTTGGCCCCAGCTTGGCTTTAGCCCGCCCCGTGTAGACACAGAGGCTCGGTCAGGGCTCCGCAGACGGGTGTCTGACCTCCCTGCAAGAACGGGTAGGGGTCTGTTGGGGCAGGGGTGGTGGGCACAGGCAGGAAGCTGGGCTACAGGTGGGAGTAAGGCCAGTTCAGAGAAGTGATTCCACGGGGCCACAGGCCCCACTGGCCGGACAGTCCCCTGCAGGCCTCAAAGGGGACACTCAGGACCCAGGGCTGCCCTCTGGCCTGGGGGGTTGCCAGGCCCCTGAGGGCCCTGCGACACCCCAGGCAGAAGCAGCTCAGCACCCAGGGCAACAGGAGTGGGTGGGGCCTGGGGGGTGTCCCTGCTGCTCCTGCCTCTTGGATGGTGAAGCCCAGGGGTCTCACGTCAGAGAGGTGGCCCGGCCCCCTCCTGCCCCCCTGGGCCAGACAACAGACAGCTGTGCCCTGAGCAGCTGCTGCCCCAAACGTGGCAGTGGAAAGGAGACACAGGCCCTCTGCCAGGGGCTGGCGTCCTTCGAGCTGCCTCAGGCTGATGCCCCGTGACCTGTGGTTGTTGCTGGGACCTCTGGTGGCCATAGTCCTGGGTCCCAGTAAGACTCAGGTAAAATAACTCCAGGTGCAAGGCCCCTGGGGGCGGGGGTGGGAGGGAGGAAGCAGCTTCTTGCCTGTGCCCACCACCCCTGCCCCATCAGACCCCTACTCGTTCTTGCAGGGAGGTCAGACGCCTGTCTGCTGAGCCCTAACCGAGCCTCTGTGTCCACACGGGGAGGAGCTAAAGCCTTTGTGCCCTTGTGAAGAGAGGAGGGGGCTGAAGGGGGAGGGAAAGGAGGAGGATAACAGGGAGGGGGGAGCAGGGGGAGGACCCAGCTGAGGCCCAGCAGCACCTCTGATGGGGATGCCCACCCCGTGAGCCACACCAGGACACCCAGGCCAGCCTGAGGACAGCCCCTGCCTGAGGAGGTCCCCAGGGAGGCGGTCAGAGCTTTCTGTGTCAGGCTTCCCTCACAGCAGGTGGTTGGAAATGACTCACAAGGAGAGGCCCGAGTCTCTGTGTCAGTGTCCTGTGGCTACTGAACAAATGACCCACCTGGGGGCTTCAGACAACGGGATCCACTCTCTCACAGTCTGGAGGCCAGGAGTCCACACTCAAGGTGTCATAGGGCCCCGCGTCCTCTGGAGGTGCTGGGGAGACTCCTTCCTGCCTCTTCTGGCCTCCTGGGGTTCCAGGTGCTCCAGGGCTCGTGGCCACATCCCTCCAATCGCTGCCTCTGCCGTCACGTGGCTTGTCCTGTGTGGCTGTGTCCAAACACCCCTCTTCCTGTGAGGACACCAGTGATGCTGGATTCAGGGCCCACCCTGACCTAGTACGGCATCATCTTAACTTGATTCTAGCTGCAAAGACCCTATTTCCAAACAACGTCACACTCACAGGTTCCCAGGGGACACTGTTCAGCCGCCCAGTATCCTCAAAGCTTGGTCCCTGCTGGACTTCCGTTCCCCACAGGAGAGCTGAGATGGCACCCCCTCGCCGGCCCCACTCATCCTCGGATTCCGGCACCCCCGAGGCTCCGGGGACACCGTGGGGGCAGAGTGCAGGCTTGCCTACCCAGGAAGGCACACAGTACCCTAGCCCTACAAGTCCCACTGAGGGGGCGGGGATGGCAGGGAAACCCAGGCAGGCGACAGGGGCAGGGAGAGTCCAGAGGGCTTCTCTGCGGAGGGGACCCCAGAGGAGAGCCCAAGGGTTGGCGGGAGTGGAGACATGGGGACAGAGGCAGAGCCGGTGTGGCTGCACTCAGGGCAGCAGCAGAGGAGGGGGTTGGGGGTGGGAACAGTGGGGACCTCAAGGGAGTGACAAGGTTCGCTATGCATGCTGGGAGAGGGTGGCTGTTCACGGGAGAGGTGGTGGCCAGGATGGGTGCTTGGCCACAGGCTGCTGTCTCTGCCACGCCAGGTCACCCCGGCTCTGTTCTCTGTGGAAGGGTCCCCGGCTGCCCCGTGGCTTTCAGGCTCTTAAAGTGGAGGCTGGAGGCCGAGCTGGCCCTTGGCTTTAGCCCGCTGACCGTGGCAGGTCCCAACCATGGACGCCCACCCCTCTGCAGCCGTGACGAGGGTCCCTGAGGAGGCCAAGGGTGCCCTAACTCCCACACCGGTGAGTGGGTCCTGCGCGCGCTCTGCTGCTCGACGGATCCTGCGATGTTTCCCAGGCAGCTGTTTCAATCCAGCCTGCCTGTCTGGCGCTTTGCGTGCCTGCGAATGCACTGCCTGGCTCCAGGCAGGCTTGCCCTCTTGGCACCCACAGGCCAGCAGGTGTGGCCGCGTCAGAAGGCCGGGCTTCAGGGAGGGGGCGGCCCAGCCCTTGAGGCCATCCTGGCTGGCATGGGCACCGACAGGGCACCCACACGGAGCACGTGCCCCCGGTGCCCTGTTCCACTTGGAAATTGGAGGCTGCGGTGCTCTCTGGGGCTGGTCGTGCCCGCTGGTCTCAGGCCCTGCCCTGCCCGCCTGTGCCGTCTTGGCTGCCCCGATGGCAGAGCTGGTCCCAAAGGAGGGTGTGGGGAAGCCAAGTGGGGCTTGGACCTGGCCAGCCGGCCCTGGGCCGGGGTCCAGCTGATAGGTCTTGCCCGGCTGGCCCACCGAGGAGTAGAGGCATCGGCACCAGTCGGTCAGCGGCAAACTCCGCTCTGTTGGGGGGGAGGACAGAGCACAGTCACCCTGGCTCTAAGGACACCAGGAGCCCAGAGGTATTGGAAGGTGCTGGGGAGGGCTGGGCCCCCGACCAGCTGGCCACAGATGTTACCCTGATTCTGGGAGGGGAGGGCGTACCTGGCTCGCCATCGTGGACAAAGCCAGAGAGCGCGGGGGGAGGTGGCCTGACAGCTGGTGGGGCCACCACCCCTGCCCACTGGTGCCCTTTCTGCTTCGCTGGAGGGCTGCCTTCTCCAGAACGTGAAATATTCTCTGTAAACATGAACTTGGCTTGTAAACATCCTGTCCCGCGGTGCCAGCCTCAGTCCCGATCAGAAATGCCTCTCCAGCCAAGCCCGCGGCCTGTCACTGCAGCAGGTGGCTCAGAAAACGGGAGCCTTTTAATCAAGTTCAACTTTTAAACTTCCTCCAGCTCCCCCTCCCCCTCACCGCCACCGCGTCTTGCTGATAACACCAGGACAGCTGGGACAAGGTGGGTTCCCATCCACCTCCAGAAGGTCCTCGTGCAGGCTGGGCAGGCGGCGGGCAGCTGTCGGGAAAGCGGCAGCCAAGGGGACGGGGTTCCTGCCGGGTGCCGGCACCTGCCACGAGCAGGCATACGGGTCACCCCGGCTCTGTTCTCGGTGGAAGTGTCCCCGGCTGTAGGTCTCAGTGGCGATGGGGGAGTTAATCCCCAGCAGCCGGATGAAACCAGAGAGGAGAAGCCCCCAGGAGACAGCTTTGACATGTCGCTCTGGCTCTGCCATCCCCAGAGCATGGATCCCGAGGGCCTCTGTTCTGCCTGGCCTGGGGTCTAGATCCTATGCACCCCCCAGCAGCCCAGGGTAAATGAGGCCTGTTGGCATGGTTAAGGCCAAAGGAGCATGAGTGCCTCCCACCCACTGTGCTGAAGGCCAGAGTCAGGCTCAGCCAGGCCCTGACAGCCACCGGGGCCTGCACCTCCTCGGGGCACCTGGGTCCACCTGAGACCCTCCCTGCTCCTGCCTCAAGCTATCTGTCTTGGGCTGGGGAGTCGGCTGTGTGAGGTCTGTACAGGCAGAGGCCAGGACGCTGAAGACCCCAGGGCTCAGTTCCCAGAGCCCTGCGGGGGAGGAGCAGCTGCTCACACAGATGTCCCCGTGCGGCTTCCCAGAAGGGCCCGAGAGTGGGGCACACGCCGGCCGTCGAGGCCTGCTGGGGCCCCGTCTGCCTGGCGTTCCTCCTGGAAGTCCCCACGGCTGGCGCTCAGAGGCGCGGTGACACTTCCAGGAGAGGCTGAAGCCAGAGCCAGTGGTGCCGTGTCTGGGAACCCCCCCACCACCCAGCTCGTCCTGCACACCTCAGTCCCATCCTGGGGCCCCCAGGGCACAAACTCTGCACCGGCAGGAGTGGCCGAGGGTGCCTGGGCGTCTGCTGCCACCACGTGGCGGATTGCAAGGTCACTGGACGAGAGTGCCTGACGCCCGGGGTGTCACAGAAGCCCCCTCAAAGGCCCTCCACCTCCAGGCCCCCGCCCCTGGCCCAGGACTCCGGGCACTGCACTTGGTCGTCTCATATTGCTTTTTATTTATTTACTTATTTGGCTGCACCGGGTCTTAGTTGCGGCACGCGGGCTCTAGTTCCCTGACCAGGGATCGAACCCACGCCCAGGCTCAGGGCTGCCGATGCAAAGGGAGGTGGCAGAGCTAGATCAGGCCTGGAAGCGGCGGGTGGGGACGCCAGGACCCCCAGCTGTCTTCCCGCGCAGTTCCTCCTCCTAGAAGCCGCTGCAGACCCCAGGCCTGAGGGGTGAGGGCGGCATCCCCCGGCTCAGCTGGAAAATGACTCCCTCAGGGCAAGGCAGCCTCCCGACCTCAGTGCCGCCTCCGCGGTGGACGGAGGAACCCTGGCCTCCGTCCGTCTCCCCAAAGGTTGAGGTATCCTGACCGATACCATCCTCCGATAGTGCCACAAAGGGGAGGTCACCTCATGGCCTGCGGAGCAGGTCGTGGGGTCCCCAGGGTCGGGTCAAGCGCCCAGGTGGGGGTGGGAGTTGGGGCCCACAGCTCACGTCTGGCCGTGCGGGGATTGACTAGGGGGTCCTGGGTCGGGTTCTGCCCTGGCGCGCCGGGAGTGCCCGGG
>NW_020174791.1:3027024-3027286 GCF_003031525.2 Neophocaena asiaeorientalis asiaeorientalis
CTGAGCTGCTGCGCGCCGCGTGTGCGGAGCTGAACGTGGACGGCGAGCCGCCGCCGCTGCCCGCGTTCCCCGGCCAGGTGCGTGTGCAGTGGTCCCCGCGTGGCCCCGGGTCTCGGGCTGGGGCGGGGCGGGGCGGGCGCGGTCCGACGACCCAGTCTTGTAGGAGCCCAGGCGCAGCCCTGAGCGCGCGCCCCCGGAAAGCTTCACCGTGGGAACCGAGACCTTCTCCTGGACGCCCTTCCCGCCGGCCCCGCGGCGAGGG
>NW_020174791.1:3027478-3033414 GCF_003031525.2 Neophocaena asiaeorientalis asiaeorientalis
CGGGGACCCGAGCGACTCCGACCGGGTACTCCGCGAGGCCCCGGGGCGCACGGGGTCCTCCGCCTGGTCCCCCCAACGACACCCCACGCCCGAGCCCCGCGGGACCTCCAGCGCCGAGAAGCAGCCGTCCGTAGAGGGGTTGCCGACACTGCAGAGCTGCCCCATGTGCCAGGCCGTCTTCGCCCCCAGGTGAGTGGCTCCCCTGGGCCTTCCCTCCCCTCTGCTGCCACCCGGTGGCTCTTTCTCTGTTTGGAAACCACAGGCAGTTTCAGAAGGCTAGGGTAACTGAGCGCGACTTTGGCATTCCAAAGTGATATTTCACGCAGAAAAAGTTGGCAAAGCACAGAGACGGCGCTGATCAGCCAGAGGGCACAGGGGTGCAGGTCTGGGGGTCTACTTCCTGGTCCACCGGCCTGGGGCCCTGCTGACAGGCTGCAGTCTCCTAGACAGGGCTCCTGGGACTCTGCAGCATGAGGGCAGGGAGGCTCTGGCTCCAACCGGGTCCACCCTGACATCCGGGAACCGGGAGGTGACTGGCATCCCCGGGTGGACTGCCTCCAGAGCCAGTCTAGGCTGTGGGTCACTGAGCAGTTTTCTGTTACAGCCCCTCGGGCACCTTCCTCCGTGGGTGGATTGCCAGTTTTAAAAACAAGACTTCATTTCTGTGTCTAGAGATACTTATCTCTTTTTAAAAGCCTAATGTATATTTTTATACCTTTTTAAAAGTAAGGGTGGTGGAATTGGACTTTGCTAAGAAGTCCCAACTGCCCAGCTTGTGGGCCACATGTCACAAAGCCGAGGACACAGGTGTGTGTGGGGGGTCATGGGGGTCAGGATGGCGGGAAGGAGGTTGGTCGGATGAAGGGGGTGGACGGCCGGTTTCGGTAGCTGGACGTGCTCTGCGTGTCCTGTGGCCTGGAGAGTGGGTTCAGTTACGTGCCTCGTCTTTGGTTTTCCAGAAGTAAAACCAGCCCTGGGGGGTGAAGGGAGTGGCTTATAGAACTAGCAGCTGATGACAGACAAAAGTCATCAAACCATTGATCAAAATGTGTGGCACGAAACTGCACAGGTCTGCAGTTAAATATCCAGGCTCCTCCAGTGGCGACACTTCACTGGGGCCTGGACGGCTGGGGTGGGGAGAGTGAGGAAGGGGGGTGAGGAGGTGGCTGTCCCCGGGGGGGGGGGGGCGTGACCGCGCTGAGATGCCCGTGCTCCTCGTAGTGCTGGAAAATTTTTCCCAGACCCAGAGTCTCACCGAACATGTTTCCTGCCTGTACTGATGCTTCAGGACAGTTGTGGGCTGCAAACACCAGCTCCCTCACCAGTTTTGTTTTTTTTTTCTTTTAAACATTTATTTATTTATTTTTGGCAGCATCGGGTCTTAATTGCAGCACATGGGATTTTTTGTTGCAGCGTGCGGGCTTAGTTGCCCTGCAGCATGTGGGATCGTAGTTCCCCGACCAGGGCTTGAACCCGTGTCCCCGGCATTGGAAGGAGGATTCTTAACCACTGCGCCACCAGGGAAGTCGTCCCCCCGCCGCCTACGAGTCTTGATGAAGCCACGAACGCTTTTTAACATATAAAGTCCTCTTGATTCGTACCCGTCGAAAGAACGTCTTCTTGGCAGCAGACGTGCAGCCCAGCCTCTCCGTCCCGGTCTAGGGGTGGCTTTTGTTCTTGGATTACTTGTTTTTCTACACAGTCTAAAAAAGGACTCCTAGATATGTTAGAAAGAAAGTTCTAGTCTGAGCTCTTTAAGCAGTTAGATTGAGGCTGGGCAGAATGCCTCGGGATTGCAGAGTAGGTGTCAGTGCGGTTGGGTCCAGGCCTCTGCGTGTCTGGAATGCTTCTAGCAGGTTCTTCCCTTTGATTAAGAAGGAGAGAGCGGGCCCTTGCCAGGCCACACCCCGAGCCTGCAGGGTGACAGTGGAAAGCCCCCCGCCCCCCACGCCCCTCCACCCCTGGGGCAAGGGGACAGGTCAGGCCATTAGGGGACAGAAATGGGACTGTCCCACGCTTGCTTTCAGTGATTCTGGGGACTGTTCTTGGGCAGAGATGGAAGCCCTGCCGCCCCTTGGAGCAGAGGGATGGGCTGCTGGGCTGCGGGAGGTGCGGGCGGCCTGGGCGCCGCGGGCAGTGAGACGGTGCTTGTCTTTCTCGGAGCCTCGCGCTTTCCGGGTCACTCAGAACCGTTTGTTCTCTGAGATTCTTCTCTGACCTGAGGGCTGTCATGTACTGCGTGTGTGTGAAAGCCCCTCTGGGTCCGTGAGCTCGGGGCTGGTTCCGGAGATTGGCTCCCACCCGCCACCTGACGTGAGGACGGGAAACCAGACAGGCACCGTGTCCGCGTGATGAGACCCACGCCAGCCCGTGGGGTCTCACGCGCTCCGAGGCCCCTGGAGGGTCGGAGCAGAGCCCCCTCCTGTGCTGGGCCTCGCATCCACGCACCGGGCACGAGTGGGAGACAGAGGCAGAAGCTCAGTGTGCAAAGTGGACCCGCCACGAGGCTCCCGTTGGGGTGTGTGAGGGAATCCCGGACTGTGTCCCCACCGAGGGACAGTGCCGGGCAGCCCCCGGACGAGGTGACCCGGTCCAGATCTTAGGGTCTTCTGGTGGCCTCGGAGAAGGCACGTGGAGGGGCTGCTTCCCAGGACGGGCCGAGGGGCCTCTAGGGACTCGAGGAGGCACTGACCGGGGGCCTCAAATCCCCAGGAGGAAGCAGAAGACCACCCGGATTGGCAGGGGCTCCCGCGAGCAGCAGAGGCTGCCGTGGGCGTGCATCAGGGGAGAGGTCGTGGCCCTCGGGCTCGCTGAGCCACGCGGTGAAAGGAGGTCATTTCAGGCTCGGCGCCGGGACGTAGTGGTGCAGGGAAGGGCCTGTCTACTCTGGCCAGGTGACCAGCTTGGTCTGCCGAACACCTGGCTCTGCCGCCCTCTGGGCACTGTGGCTGCAAGCTGACCGTACACGGGCCACCAGCACATGGGGGACAGTCATTCCCGGCCTCTCCTCCTTGATGGCATTAGACGAGGTCAGGGATGGGAGGCGCCCGCTGTGACCAGCGTCCACTCTCCCCTCCCCCACCCAATACCGAGGGGCTGACCCGTGGGCCTTGGAGCCCCACTAAGTCCTCTTCCCCAGAGGGGCCGAGTCCCTGAGTGAAGAAGACAAATTCTCAGGTCTGAGGCGCACACCCACCTTCGTAGTGACCGCCCTCCTAGTCACCAGCGCTCACACCTTTTCTTTTTTGGTTGCCAAGCAGGTAGCTTTCGAAGGAAAGCTTCGGAGGGAAGGAGGGAAGGGGGACGCGTGGGGCATTTGTTGGTGTGGACACAGCTGGTGGGCTTGTCTGACTAATGAGACAGAGCCCCCGCCATGGGGGGTGGGGACCCCGCCCTCCACCTGGGGGGCCCCGTGTCTTGCCCACGCTCTTTACTCGGGACTTTCCGACATAGGGTTCTCCTCAGTCTCAGACGCAGGTGCCAGGTGAGCCTGGGAACGGGCATCCAACAAGCCTTCTGGGCGCCCTGGGGACCTTGGACCCAGGAGCAGGGTTTGGAAAGGCCCTTTCTGGTTGGGGGGGCCCCCTCCTTGGTTCTGCCAGCTGAGGGCACAGTCCCCGCTTTCTCTCCAGCTACTCTTTGGTGCGTGGTGAGCACCCAGGAAGGGCGTGAAAGCGGGTGTTGCGTGCTCTGGCCGGGCGCCCTCCCTGCCCGTGACCCTCTCCTCTCCTCGCAGGCTGACCCAGCTGGACATTGAGAGCCACCTGGCCCGGTGCCTGGCGGAGAGCACGGACGACGTGGTGTGGTAAGCAGCCCAGCCCACGGCTCCCCCTCCACCGGCTGGGCCACCACCCCTCCGCTCTGCATCCCCCAAAGCTGTGTATTAAAGCGCGTCAGCGTGAGGGGTTCACGTCCCACCTCTGTGTTGAGGCCAAAACATTGGGTCCTTTTTCCTTTTTGGGTGACGCTGAGCAGCGTGGTGACTGAAGTGGACAGAGCAGCCCAGGCAGGTGACAGAGGCAGTGTCACCAGCAGTTCGGGTATTTGTACCCAAGCTGGCGCAAGAACGGGCGCTTCGCTCACCCCTCCGAGTCGGCTCACGTTTCACGACCGTGTTTTAACCCCCAGGTGAACCTGCCCCTTCTGCAGCCGTAGGTCACTGCCAGCAAGGAAGACACTGTCACTGGTGCCTGTCATCACCCGCAGGGGTTCAGAGCAGCTCCCCTCAAGTCGGGAATTCACGGGGAGGGACAGGCCCGCCTGCCGGCATCTTGCGTGAGCTGTGTCTCGTTCGTGCTCTCAGTGCCCACGGGAAGCAGGGCCAGGGAGCGTGTGCAGGTAGTTTTCCTTCCGGTGCTGTTGGCCCACAGGTTCCGGAAGAGCCTCGTCTCCAGCACAGCCACAGCGGCTGCAGCACCGGCGGGAGGGAGGGGGTAGGATGTGGAAGCCCAAGGTTAACCCCCAGAAGTTGGTATTTTCCTTTCAAAAAGGGCTTCAGACGAGCCACGAAAAGACACAGAGGAAGCCTCAGTGCACATTTCTCAGTGAAAGATGCCAATGTGAAAAGGCTACACGTTGTGTGATTCCAACTCTAGGACATTCTGGGACAGGCAAAAGCCATGGAGACTGTGAAAAGATCAGTGGTCTCCAGGGGTTAGTGGGGAGAGGGCATAGACAGGCAGAGCACAGAGGAGTTTTAGGGCAGGAAAATACTCTGAACTACAAGGGTGGTTACGTAATACGTGGATCAAGCCTGGGTCCAAACCCACAGAATGTACCGCTCCCAGGTGACACAGCAGAGCAGGTTCTTCCCTTGTAGCAAACGCACCCTCTACGGGGATGCTGGGAGACGGAGGCGGCAGCGGGGGGCGGGGGGGGCACATGGGAACTCTGTACCTTACCCTCACTTTTGCTGCGAACCTAAAACTGCTCTGAAAAATAAAATCTGTTTAAAAAATGGCTTCAGAAGCCTTTGCTCCTGGAGACGCCTACTTCTAATGAAGATGACAACAGCACGCACTGTCGTTAACGTCTTTAATGTGCAAGACACGAGCGGGCGTGGCCTTGGTGGCAGCCCCTCAGCAGGAGGAAGGCCACGGCCACGTGCTCCGCCACTCACTGTACAAAACCACAGGCACGCGTTTACCTCTTTACAGTTCTGACGGCACCAGCTTCCAAGAACCGTATCAAAAGGACACCGTATTGACTGGAGCCGCTGGAAAACGTTAACGATTTGTTTCCAAACCCCACCCCAGCACACCCTTCACCTTCTTTAATTTATAAAAACAAGTGACTGTGCACAAAATCTCCCCTCACCAGGAGCACAGGTCACGCACATGTCTTGTACACGAGCAACCGCACGGGGGACCGGGAAGCTGTTTGGCAACACCGCAACCTTGATATGAATGCCTTAAGTTTGAACAGATCCGTGGCCCCTGTGCTGTCTGAGCAAAGATGTCACCGTACCCGATGCAGCACGCGACCCCTGTTGGGAGGAAGGGGGCTCCTGAGGCCGTCCGTGACCCTGTCCTGGGCAAGCGGGGTCTCCCCCGCCCAGGCGACCTCGCAGCCCTCACGCGTGGCTCCAGGACAACATCACCGCGGGGCTGCCACGCCCCTCAGGCCCAGGCAGCTCTGACTCTGGTCCGTGGTCCCTCATTTCCGTCTCTGGAGGTGGGTCCTTCTGGTCACAACTGGGGTGCTGGTTGGGACAAGCCTACACGTTCCACGGACACAGCTCTGCCACCGGGGCCACGGGCCTGGGGAGGCAGGCATGTCCGCGGAGGGTCACGGTGAGGCAGTGGCTTCTCTGTTACCCTTTAATTACCGTGATCCGCCCGAGGCCGCAGACACATGGAGAGAAGCAAGGCCTAGGGGTGTGTGGCGATGTGGGACATCTGGGGACTGCTGTCCCCGAGGGTGGGCAAGGCCCCTGC
>NW_020174791.1:3033456-3034616 GCF_003031525.2 Neophocaena asiaeorientalis asiaeorientalis
CCACACCTGACATGTCAGGGACTTGCAAACCCACGATTTACCTCGTTCTAGAAAACCTTGGGTTTGGCTTTTCACTTAAGAGGGTGGCTGAGTGACACATGCCCCCTCTGCAGGTTATGGGAAGTAGGGGGTGAGCCGTGCCCAGAGATGCACGTGTGAGGGTATTCTAGATTTATTGTTTCACTTTAAGGCTAGGACCCATCATACATATATCTTTTTAAAATTTCTAATTCTGAGCATCATTTCTGATAAAAATATTTTCCAAAAATCTGATACATAACACGAGACATCACACAGGCACTGCTTAGCGTTTCCAGAAGTATATTTTGTGCGGATTTAGTTTTCAAATTGTTTTTTGGTCTACGGGTGCTTTGGTGAGCCGTGTTTTAGAACCTCTATGATCCAATTTTCCTGGTCAGTCTAATGCCTGGGCCGGGACCAGTGGTGCCCACCTGGTGAAGGGGGGACCTGGGCGTCAGACCACAGGGGCTACTGACATGCTCGGTATGAAAATACTTGTTAAATATTAACAACAGGAACTTACCAGGATTTAGAAAATGTTCCGAATTTGTAAAAATGCTCCATTGCAGTGGATCCCCGCAGGCACTTACGCTCCCGTCCCCGGCCCGCGCCTCCTCCGGGTGGGGCCGTGCCTGCGACGCTGGGCGGGTGCCACCCGCGGAAAAAAGGCATCAGAGGGAAGCTTCAACATCATCGGGACACTTTATTCCTCAGGACGTTACAGGCTAGCTCTCCCGGCGGAGCAGTTCTGTTTCTGTGGAACGTGTGCATCTTTGAAGTCGGGGACACTTTCTCCCTCGGACACGGGCACCGCGGCCTCCGCGGCGCAGGCACAAGAAGCAAGTTCCTCTGGTGCAGGCGGCCGCGGGCCGCATGGAGGGGCTGTTCTGCCCGGGCCGCCAGCACCCAGCCCGGCATGCATGCATGCGCGGTGGTCGGGGACAGGCCCGCACCGTCTGCCCGCGTCCACGATGAGAACGCGGCGCCTCACGCGGACTCCTCGGCGGACAGGAGCAGCGGGTGGGTGTATTCAAACCCTTCAAACTCCGACTGGTCGATCCGCTTGAGGACGTCCCTGTGGGTACCGGACAGGGCAGGCTCGACGGGCCGCGCGAGACCCCGGCCCGCAGCCCAGGATG
>NW_020174791.1:3034629-3064670 GCF_003031525.2 Neophocaena asiaeorientalis asiaeorientalis
TGCGGCTGGAAGGGCGGCAGGGCCTGCTTCTTCCCCAGCTGCAAGAAGACACGCGGTCAGACCCACGCGCGCCGGCTCAGCGCCCGCTTGGAGTTTGCACAAACATAAACCACAGAATCGAACAGAAGAGACCGCCTTTAAATATGCCTCATGTTTAAAGGCCGATTGTTTTTCTCTTAAAGTCCAGCGGGAAAATTTTCCAGTCATAAAAACCCTACTTGAGCTGACAAATGCTGGCAGCGCAGGCCGCGCGGGATGTACCTGGGATGGAGCGCAAGGTCCGACCACCCACGCGGGATCCCACGCCATCTGGGGTTTGCGCCCCCCTCGGCAGCCCCACCACTTAAACCAAAGGAGGCTGGTTTGGGGAAGTTTCTTCCTTTCTTAATCTGGGAACCCAGGTCATAACGGAGCTGGGACCTGGCAGGGACGCCCACACTGGAACCCCTTCTCCCAAAAAAGCCTTAAGTGGCCATTTCTATGGTTTTCTTTTTATATGTAAATTTATTTTTGGCTGCATTGGGTCTTCATGGCCTTGCAAGGGCTCTCTCTAGCTGTGGCGGGCGGGGGCTACTCCTCGTTGCAGCGCGCGGGCTTCTCATTGCAGTGGCTTCTCTTGCTGCGGAGCACGGGCTTCAGTAGTTGTGGCACGTGGGCTCAGTGGTCATGGCTCATGGGCTCTAGAGCGCAGGCTCAGTAGTTGTGGCACACGGGCTTAGTTGTTCCGCGGCTTGTGGGATCTTCCCGGACCAGGGCTCGAACCCGTGTCCCCTGGATTGGCAGGCGGATTCTTAACCACTGCGCCACCAGGGAAGCCCTCTATGTATTTCTAATCCCAACGGGATGCAAGGCAGTAAAACGCTCGTCGGGCGGGAAATGGGGCGTCTCGGGACCCAGACTCTGCTTCCTACTCGACATTTAGGAGGAGGAGACATGCTCGTGCCTGGAGAGGGCGAGTCGCGCTCTGGGGCAGAGCAACTCAGCGCCACACCGCTCACAGTGAGGACGGAGGACGGCGAGGATGGAGCGGCCCCCACGTTCACACACGCGGTGACATAACCCAGCCTCCCACCCCCCACCCAGGTGTGCGCTGTGCACTTGTGCTGGGCCAGGCGCACTCCTAAGAACACAGATCGAGTCGTGAGTGAGAGATAAGGTCCTGCCCTGTGGGGTCTGCTCCCACCCACACCGGCCACGTGTGAGCCAGCAGCCAGCCCTCCAGCCCGGAGCCCTCAGCTCTCAAGGCCCGGAGCAGCTTGATTCAGGAAAAGGACGACCCAAGCCTTTCGGGACCGGCTGCCCTCTTCCCTTGGAGGGTCTGAGTGAGCACTGAGCCTGGAAACCTCCACCTGGGTGGGGCCTCCGTGGGACCCTGTCCAAGATGTGGAACTGTCCCAAGGCCCCGTGTGGGGAGGGAGCGACAGCCGAGTCAAAAATAAGCCCCCAGCCCAGCTCAGCTCACACCGGCTCTTTGCACTGTGGGACCCAGAGCCATCAGGAACTCCAGTTATAGCAAGAGAAACAAACCGGGCCTGGAACGTTGAAACATGTTCCGTAAGTTTGGGGACTTGGGAAGGACGAACGCAGGTTCTGCTGGCGAAGTTGGTGCATGAAATGAGGATGCCACAGAAACAGACGAATCCTTCCCAGTAACGCCCAGGTGTCAGGGCTGAGGCCCGCGCACCTGCCAGGGCCCCGGCAGAGGAACGCCTGTGTCTGTCACCCAGGGGATGCAGGAGCAGAGGGAACGGGCCGACCTCCGCAGGCAGAGCGGGGTCGCCCGTGCACAGACTGCAGTCACAAGGCCCCGGCAGCTGGTAGGGTTGGGCCACACCCTGGGCACTGTTACGGGGACACAAGGCCTTCCCTTCTTCCCTGACTTTCTCTCATGCTCAAGTTTCCGTATTCTTCTGTATGTATGAGATACATTCTGGTAAAAAGTGAAAAAAGGGGGCATTTCTTACACGATTTTCCCTACCTCAGGTCTCAGGCTGCTTTAAAAACATTTAAATAGCAGGAGTCAGAACAGACCACGAGGCAAGCACAGCTGGGTGCCGGCCTGGGGTCCTCCGAGCCCACCCCCTACCCCTGTCCCTGCTCTGGGGGCCAAGGCTGCCTCGGTCCGTGGCAAACCCCCCCGGAGTATCCCATACACAATGTCACCTCCTCTTCCCTCAGTCAAAAGCAGTGGACGAGGGACTTCCCTGCTGGTGCTGTTGATAAAACTCCGCCCTCCCAGTGCAGGGGTTTGAGCTCTGGTCAGAGAACTAGATCCCACACGCATGCCGCAACTAAGAGTTCGCATGCCACAACTAAGGACCCCATGAGCTGCAACTAAGGATCTGGCAAGCCACAACTAAGGAGCCCACCCCCACAACTAAGACCCATCGCAACCAAATTAAAAAAACAAACAGTGGACGAGAACGGTGCCACCCGAGTGATGTCCTGTGCATCCCACCACTTAGCCCTGCTGTGTTATGGGAAAGAGGAGGGTGGCGGCTCCGGTTCTGAGGAGATGGCCTGAAAGAGGCGAGGGAGCGGTGGAGGTCGGGGAGGGGCACAGCCGTGCAAAGACAGGAGCGGACCTGGTATGTCGGGCGTCGAGGGGATCACGAAGCCCCAGCAGAGGAGGCCGTTGCTGCTAGGGGCCAGGCGGGAAGCAGGGGACCAGCCCGGATGAGGGTGGCTCAGACCCAGGTGGCTGCAGTGGGGGTGGGAGAAGGTCCAGGCCCTGGAGGTTGAGTCCCTGAGGACTGGGTGGGTCAAGGTCCACTGCAGCGGGGAGGGGCCACAGTGCACCGGGATGTCCTATTGGAACTAGCTAGCCGGCCAAGCGGAAACGTCCGGGAGCTGAATCAACTCAGGTGGATGGCAGCGGTCACAGACCGGGCACCCCGCCACGGGACCCCCCAGCATGGCATGGACGCCCAGGCAAGGCTGTTCCCAGGACCTTCAAGAAGCAGCCCCCGCCCCCAGGGGCTTGTCAGGCCCCCTCCTTGTTCTTCATGAGTTTCCAGATGGCTCCCCGCCCATTTCCACCCATCGCACCCCCCTCGAGGGCCGCCCACCGCACGGGGCGGGGGGCGGTATCAGATTCCGCGCCGCTTTACCAGGTCCCAGTCTATACTACGGAAGAAAGCGTGAGACTTGATGTCGGAAAATCCAGTCTGCGGCCGGCAGCCGAGCCTCTCCTTAGGGTCCTGGGGGTCAGAGTTCAAATGAGGACAAGTCAGCGCAGAGCAAGGCGGCCCCTGATTCCCGTGCCCAGCAGGGGAACGGGCCTGCCCTCCCCGGGACCACCCCCCGCCGGCCCAGCACCCAGGCGAAGGCCAGACGTTCCCTTCACTGGAAACGCTTCCTCCCGGCAGGTTAAGCTCCTCTGGGAAGTTCCTCTTTGGCATCATTTCTCGTCGTTACATTTTGTCAAGTGTGGACAAGCATCCATAGGACCAAGGAAGGATGCAGAGAGCCACAGCCACACCCGACACTAAAAATGCCAACCAGCTGGTGGAGCCGTGGCCCCAGTAACTGAGAAAGGGCCGCAGCCACGGCTGGCTTGGCTGCCACGGTGGCCACGAGCGTACCTTGTTTAAAAATCCTTTCAACACGTGGGAGGCCTTGACCGAGAGGAACCGGGGGATCCGGATGGGCTTCTCCAGGATGACTGCAACGACCCGGACCGGGAGGTGAGCGCCAGCTCCCTCTCCGTGCCCAGCCCCCGCCCGCCATGTCAGCTCTGCCCAGCAGCCAGGGAGCCGGCAGTCTGCAGGGCACTGGGAAACCTCCTGAGCAGTCGGTTTGGGGCACTCGTGGTGCCCTGGGCCCCATCCTACACCCCAGCAGGGTCTCGAGGCCGCAAAGGGCCCCAGTGCCCACGGTCACACGTGCTCACGATCGCATACGAACCAACGGTGGCTCAGCTGGCCCCGCGTCCCCACGTCCACGGGTGCCAGAGGCCACCGTGGGGACAGCCTCAGCCCTGAGCCCCAGCATGCCGGGGCTGTCAGTTCTGGCCTGGGGCCCAGATTGCAAGGAGCCGTGGCTGGAAGGGGGCAGCACTGTGGCTGAGCACAGCCGCTGCCCGGGACTCATGTGCACACCTGGCGTGGGCGGAAGGGAGTTTGGGCTAAATCGGGACAGATTCTCTTTCCCGTGGGCGTGAGAGTGCCGTGTCCCCCCAGCCACGGCCGTTCCCACACCCACGGCCCGGGCTTTGCTCCCTGAGAGCCGGTCGTGGACGGGTGGCCCCACCTAGTCTGTGGCAGCCGCGGGGACCAGCCTGGGGACCTGCACCTCTGAAAGGGGAAATCTCGCAGGGTGTGGAGGCAGCTGGACGCACGGCCCACGCACCTTGGAAAAGGTAGTCCTCGGTGTTCATGTCGGGGTTGTCGGTGATGATGTCGAAGGGGGAGCGGCCAGCCATCATCTCGAACATCAGGACGCCCAGCGCCCACCAGTCCACGCTGAACCCTGGGGGAGAGCACAGGCCTGTCAGGTCGGGCCTCTCCGGTTGTGCTGTCCCGTCACGGGGCGACGGTCATGACAGTTTGCGTTTCCGTGTCCCCAGCGTCTCCCAGGCAGCCTGGCCTCCCCTCTGTCCACTGTCCCCGGGACGCTCGGTTCCCCCTTACTAGCTGCAAAGCTGTCTCCACATCGAGGCAGTCCACGGACGGCCAGCTGCTCCCAGGGTCTGCAGCTGTCCACCTCCATCACACACGGGGTCCCCATCCCGGGCCAGGTTCTAGACTCCCTGCTCTGGTCCACAGCTGCCGTCTGTCCTTCTCTGGCTACTAAGTGACTTCAACCCTATCAGCCTCCTGGGTGCCCAGGTATCGGAGGGTGCGAGAACCTGCCCACCCTGCCTACCCGCCCCCCGACTGTTAACAGCAAGGAAAATGTGTGGAAATATTCGATGGTATATTTGTGACGTGAAAACAGCAGAACCCAAGGGAGGGGTGACAAGCTCCAGTGTCCATGGGGGCTGTGCGCGGCTCTAGCGGCTCTGGGAACCCCCTCCAGAGGGCGGCACCCACTGACTCGGGACACCCGCCTCAGCTCTGTCTTTACTTTGTCTTCTCCTGCCCAAGCCCTTCGGGCTCCTTGACCAGAGGGATCCTGTCCAGTGACCTCGCCAGGGGACACTCAGGTGGACACACAGGACAACAGCTGGGGACTGAGGCCAGTTAGTGGGTTGGGGCTGGGACGAGGTAAGGGTGTGCGTTTTAGTGCAATTTGCTTAGGAAGCCCCCTCTCCCCGGCTGCTGGGCCAGGGCCCCAGAGCCCCTGGTTGGGAGCCCCGGCAGGGTTGGCCCCAGGCAGGCCCACCTCCCTCTCTCTGCTCCGTGGCCGAGTCCCCAGGGAGAGGAAACTCCCAGGGCTTGGGGCGCGCTCCCCCGCCTCCGCTGCGCCCCGCCCACACTCACCGTACTCCTCTCCTCGCAGGATCTCCGGGGCGATGTAGTTCGGGGTCCCGCAGAAAGTGCTCGTCGTGTCGCCGGGGCCCAGGCCTTCCTGTAGGGATAAAGCCACTTACCAGCAGGGAGGGGCCCGCCAGACACACCCCCGCCGGCGAGAGAGCCAACAGAGGACCGGTGACGTGGGGGCGGCCGGAGCCCGGCAGCCAGGACGAGACGGAGCGGGCGCTGGGTTGCCCGGGACCCCCCGGAGGCAGGCGGGGGCAGCGGGCCGGGAGCCCACCTTGCACATGCCGTAGTCCGTCAGCTTGATGTGACCGTCAGCGTCGAGGAGGACGTTGTCCAGCTTCAGGTCCCGATAGATAATCCCTCTCTCGTGTAGGAAGTTGAGCGCGATACAAATCTCGGCAGCGTAGAACCTGGGGAGGGGGTGACACCCGTCATCAGCAGAGAGAAGCCAACCAGGAACCGGGACGGGGGCCCAAGCACACAGACGTCCCGTATCCTCCGCTGAAGAGCGCGTGGGCCGACAGGACAGGACAAGGCACGCAGCGTCCTAGTGGTCAGGGAGACGCACATCAAACCCGCCATGAGACCTCACCTCGCGCCCACCAGGTGAGCTGTTTGGACAGCCACTCTCCAAACCCCCCAGACAGAAAAGAACAACTGCTGGTGAGGATGTGCAGAAACTGGAACCCTTGTGCACTGCGGGTGGGGATGTAAACTGGTGCAGCTGCCGTGGAAAACAGTATGGAGGCGCCTCAAAAAAATTAAGACTAGAATTACCACGTGACCCAGCAATACTACTTCTGCGTACATATCCAAGAGAATCGAAAACAGGGCCTCGAATGGGTACTTGTACCCCCGTGCTCACAGCAGCACTGTTCACCGTGGCTAAAACACAGAAGCGACGCAAGTGTCCATTGTCAGATGGTGGATAAACAAAATGTGGTCCACTGACACATGCAGGGATACCCAGCCCCACACGGGGAGGAGGCCCTGACCCTGCTCCGGCGTGCGTGGCCTTGAGGCCACGATGCTGAGTGAAATAAGCCAGGCACCAAAGGCCGCGTCCTACGTGATCCCGCTTCTACGAGGCCCCTGGAGGCGATTCATAGAGACAGAGAGGAGGAGTGTGGCGGCCGGGGCTGGGGCAGGGGTGGGGAGCGAGCGTCTCATGGGGCCAGAGCGTCGGTTTGGGAAGATGAGAACGTTCTGGAGACGACGGTGGTGATGGTTGTACAACACCATGAATGTGCTTAACGCCGCTGGGCTGTGAACTTATAAATAAATGCGCTGAGACGGTAATTTTATGTCGTGTGCATTTTACCACAATTAGGAAAAGAGGACACGAGCGTGTGGGGCTCGCTCTTCTTGAATGACTACCCGCCTCCCCCCAGAAAGGATCTATGGTGACTCATAATGCCGCGTGGAATTATTTTCCAGTGAGGAAATGAGGAAAAGAGAAAAATATGGAAAACAGGAAAGAGCTACGTACGGGGTGGAAATAAACGCCCCACCCGCCCGTGAGGCCAAGGCTGCGCGGCGGTGATGGGGTCAGTGTCCCTGAGAGTCATTTAAAAAGAAACGGAGATGGTCTTCCTCTTCCAGGCCAGCCCCTGCTGTACATCCGTGCAGATGGCGGGGAGCGGCCTTGCCGTCCAGGCGGCTAAGCTGATGGTCGGAACGTTCACCCCGTTTCAGAAACGGGGGAAAGCACGGCGCCACCGCACACGCAGCGCTCCGGGGGGTCGGCCACTCCCAGGACCCTCCCGGCTCTGGCCTGGCCCCTGGCAGGAGGCAGTGACCCCCTGTGCCCCTTCCCCAAATCCACTTCCCTCCTCCCGACGCCCCAGGCTCCCCCCGGCCCCCGGCTGCACCCACCTGGCGTGCTCCTCGGGCAGCTTCCTCTGCCTCTGCATGTGAAACATGAGGTCGCCCCCGTTGACGTACTCGATGACCAGGAACAACCTGTGGGACACGTGGCGGGGAGGCCAGGGTCACAGGTGCGGCCGGGACCCCCACGGGTCCCCCTCTCTGGCCGGTCACCCTCCTGAGAGGCCCAGGGAAGGCGGTGACCGGGGCTGCCCGCCCCGCTCTGGGGTCAGAGGGAAGCTGCTCAGATCTGACCCCGATGCAGTAAAACTCAGGAGAGAAACTCACCACTCGCTGCCTCCAACACAGTTATTTGTTCTCCCAGGGGTGCCAGGCCTGCCTTTGGTTAAAAAAGGTAAAAATAAGGCAGGGCTGGTGGCCGGAGGCCCACTGGGGCAGGGAGGGCACTATGTGTCTGGGTGGCTGCAGAAGGCCTCCCCAGGGAGCAGAAGCCCGGGTGGTGGGGGGACGGGGAGGGGCCACGAGGGAGGGCAGAGAGCTGAGGGACCACCCCGTAGGCCAAGGGGAAGCCAGAAGGGCAGGTGCACAAACCAGGTGACGCGAATGACCCTCTGGCCGCTGTCTGGATGCACCCCAGGCAGGGGGGACGGGCAGGCGGAAGGGGGAGGAGGTGCCCAGGTGAGAGCACAGGTGCGCTGGCCAGGAGGGCCTGAGGCAGAGGCCGCAAGATTGCCAGTGGGCTGGGCAGCCAGGAGGGGAAGGAGTGGGTGGGACCCTCCCTGAACAGCAGGTCCCAAGGGGGAGGGTCAGGCTCGCTGACCTGGCCCCAGGGCGTCGGCGATGCCGGCTGCCCTCCAGGAGGGGTGTTGGGGGCAGCGGGGTCGGGGCTGCCGGCGGGAGGATCCCTGTGATTGACAGATCCGTCCTCTGGATGCAGGCAGGGCCCTTCAAGTCTCCAAATTTACCGTTTACCATGTGGTTTCTTCTCTGATAAGATCCTTCTCGCATTTAATAAGGTTCCATTTTCAAAATTAAATTCACACACGATTTTCCAGAAATACCCTGCTAAGGGCAGCTCGTGGATTTTTAGGTCAACGGCTCCTCTGGGGCGCTTCTGGAGAGCTGGGAGCACAGACGCAGGGGAGCAAACCCACCGGCCCCCCAGCCTGTCTGCATCCCTGATTCAGGGACGACGTCCTTTAACACGGGGCAAGTGAACGAGCTGCGGATCGCCTTCCGAGTCTCTGATTACATGTTTAGACCAGAAACAACTCCCAAATACCTAAACAGCAGAAGTGGAGACAAAAGCCTGAACACTGGGTGGGCAGCCAGAGCCTTCCCTGTCATCCCGGAGAAACCCAGCTCCTCTGTGGGGGCAGGGCGTCTCCCCTGCCTCCAGAGGATGCTCTCGGAAAGGCTCCAGGAACCCTGGCCCCGACACGGGTCCGCCCGCTTTGCAGACAGACTGTACTCACGCAATCTTGCCTGTGGCTGCTTTCACACTACAACAGAGGTGAGAGACGGAAAAAGCTTGCCGACCGGCTACAAACAGCAAGGACAAACGACAGCTGCACAGCCCCCGCTGACCGTCGGGCACTATTCCAACACGTGTGCACGTCTGATCCTGGCAGCTACCCTGAGGGAAGTGCTATGCAGGTCCTCGACCCCTGGGGAGAGGCCTAAGACCGAACGGTTTTTAAAAAAAACCATTTACTAACAGCTCTGTGACATCAAAGCACAGGACGGTATCTGCCACCAGGACCTGGAATCAGGCAGCCCCAGGAGGTGTGTTCACCCCAACGTGGGTGCTCCCCAGGAAACGGATGTGGCCGCCCACACAGGGACAGAAAGCCACGCCATTCCAGAGAAAAGAAAGAAATACGCCAGTTCTAGAGACAGACACCAGCAGGATGGCTTAGGGAGCAGAAGAGATTTAAGGGGACATTTAAGAACCCAGAGAAGAAGCAGCAATGGTAGTTTCCCTTCTGTATCCACGGGAAAGCCCGTCAAGGGAGTTTCAAGAGAAGCCGCATCTCTACGCATGGACGCGGGGACACGTTCAGCTGGTCTGTGGCTGTCACCTGGGGCCCCGGGTCTCAGGTAACTTGCCGATCAAGGAATTTATTTAATTTGTGAAACTGATCAGCTACAAGAACAGAAAAGGATGTTTTTTTTTCTTAAGGCAACTGTGTAGCTGAAGATTTTTTTTGTTCTACAAATAAATCTTAATACTACTTCCAACATTTCACTCTTTCTTTTCCCTTTTAATTTTTACAGGAGTGCGCTGCATTTACAATGTTGTGTTAGTTTCAGGTGTACTACCTTCAACATTTCTTTAGAGCAAAACCCCACCAGAACCGCCAGGGGCTGATTCACCCTGATGACAACGTTTTGTGTGACTCAGACAAGCTGGCTGCTATGACAAAACGCCCCGATGTCCACGGCCAAGCGCAGCTGAAGGCCGTCTCTGGGCTTCACGCCCGGGGCTCTGCCATGGCGCAGGCAGAGTTGGCACGTGTGTGATGCCAGGATGGGAAAGAAGCCACCCCTGGGGCCCAGACAGCAGCTTACGTTTCCTCGGTACTTAACAAAATGTGCAAAATATAGTAAAACCTCGCAAAACAGGATTCATCGAGAGCTGGAGACAGAAAGGGGAGTAAACACCACAGTCAACTCACAGGCTGGGACCAGGGCAGGAGCAGAGGCCAGAGGCTGGCCCTACCTGCCTGACCCCCATCACCCGAGGAAAACCTGGGATGTGGGGCCTATCCGATGGCTGAGGGTGCTGGGGGCAGGGGAAGAGGGGACCGTGGCCCCATCTGCATGGGAGATGCTCTCCTCAGCTCGGGGATGAGTCAGGCCAGGCCCCTACCTCCCCACAGCCCCCATGGGATAAAACACCAGCCCCAGGCTTCCCTGGTGGTGCAGTGGTTAAGAATCCGCCTGCCAATTCAGGCGACATGGGTTCAAGCCCTGGTCCGGTAAGATCCCACATGCCACGTGCACCACAACTACTGAGCCCACGTGCCACAACTACTGAGCCTGTGTGCCACAACTACTGAAGCCCGTGCACCTAGAGCCCGTGCTCCGCAAAAAGAGAAGCCACTGCAATGAGAAGCCCGCGCACCGCAATGAAGAGTAGCCCCCGCTCGCCGCAACTAGAGAATCTCGCCGCGTGCAGCGACGAAGACCCAGTGCAGCCAAAAATAAATAAACAAATTTATATATATATAAAAAAAGCCACCAGCCCCATACCTCGCTCAGAGGGGACACCGATGGCATGGGACAGTGTGCTGAGATCAAGAGGTAATGCCACATGGACACCAGCAGCTGGCTGCATCTGGCCCCCCACCCATGTCTGTCAATAAAGCTTTATCGGAACACTGTCTTTGTCTGTCTGAACCCCAGTGAGTAGATGCCACAGAGACCACGTGGCCCTCAAAGGTGAAAATACTTACCATCTGGTCTTTTGAAAAGAAGTGTCGACCCCGCTGGTGTAAAAAAATAACAAGAACAGCAGCTTTTACAGCCCTCACAAAATGTCAGGCACTGTTCCAAGCACATCTGTGTATAAAACTTAACCTGAGAACCGTGCGGTAGGTTCTAGGAGTTTCCCTATTTTACAGACGGGGACACCGAGGCAGTGGAGGTGAAACAGCTTTCCCAGGATCACACAGTTACTGTCTAATAAGATCTGATAGCGGCTGATCTGGATGAATCCAGGACGCAAGCCTGGAGCCCCACCGCCAGTTACCGACCCCCCATCACAGGGGTGGCTGCCCCCCAATGGAGCTCAGGGACCAAGGAAAGGAAAAGAGGAAGCAGACAAGCACCTGGGCTCCCGACAATGAACGACAGACAGGAAAGGAGGCTGAGGGTCAAAGGGAGCATCTCGGGAGAGACCACCCTCATTCCCGGATGAAAACACAAATCAGAAACGCAAGGCAAGCCCCAGGACGGACATGGTCAGAACCAAAACCCTGACTCAGAAGGATGCTCACAGCGGTCACGGTGAGCATGCGAACCAGACACAGCCCACGGCCCCAGGGCAGCTGCCAACGGAACAGGGAAGCTGGCAACTCCAGGCCCAGAAAAACCCCCTCTCGGAGCGGGGGCGATGAACGGCTTGTCTCCATCTCCCCGTGGATGACGCGTGCTGGCCGGACACACCACCAAGCACCCGTCTGCATTCGAGGGCAAGGGGACCTGGCTAAGCCTGGCTCAAGTGCCTGTGCTCTCACACGTGAAGGACGCACGGAACGTGAACTCCAGCCCTTCCCAGACTCGGGAGTCATGCCGCACGATGAAATCGAGCAAAGCAGGAGAGACCAAAACAGCGAAGCAGCTACAGGAGGACCGGCAGGAGGGTGGCACACCTAAAAAACATAAAAATTACAGCAAACGCAATTGGGTGGTGGAGAGAGGGAAGCTGCCCTCTGAAACACCATAGGCCCCAGCAGATTCAGGGGATCCTGCCAAGAGATCATTTCAATGAGATTTAGAATGTTCCAGAGAGTAAAAAAATAAGGAAAATGCAAAAATCTAATAAAGATTGTATAAGGGGAACTATAGATGGATCAGAAAACATCAGTGAAAAACTCCTAAATAAGATCAGAAAACTGAATTCAAAAGCACATTAACAAAACTGTACACTAAGACCAGGCATGCGTTTCCCCAGGAATTCAAGGAGAGTTCAACCCTGGGAAATAGGTTATAATGATACAATTCATCATTTTAGGAGGCCCCGAGGAGTAAAAATCGTAACAATCACCTCCATAAACGGTGAGAAGCCCTTTGGAAAAAGTCCATATTCTTTCTTGACAATAAAATAAAAAGAGGTGTAAACTTCCTTCAGACAAACTGTAACTCCATGCCGGTTATTGGCGTGTCTGTAACCTCCCCACTGGGAGCCTCTGAGCTGCGTTTCTGAGGCTCTGGGGGAGATGGGATGATGGGGTCCAGGAGTCCGTAGCGGGTGAGCCTATTCCCAAAAGCCAGACAGGGGCAGCACCTCCTCAGCCTCCAGCCTGGTCAGAAGGGGCCCCTGTGGACCCGGAACTCAGGGCGATGGCCGCAGGTGGAGACCCTGGTCCCTGCTGCTCCCTGCCTCCCCCAGTGCCCCTGGGCCCCTTGGTGGAGCAAACGCCAACACATTTGACTGGAATGCCAGCGCGGTCTGGTTCTGCGTTCCTGACACCCCGCTGGCCCACAGCAGCTGGCGCTGGGCCCCTCAGTGCCAACACCAGACGCGTTCCCTTGGGGTCAGGAAGGGGACGGGTTTGTCCACCACCACCAGTCCCCAAATGCGCTAGGTACTGGCTGATGTCATTAGAGGGGCACGAATCGGGAAGGAGGGGGTAAAAGCATCGTCTGCAGGTGTTATCACTGCACAGCCGGAAATCCAAGAAAACCACCTGAAATTTACTGGAGAAAAAGAACCATGAGGCAAAGGGCCCGAAATCAATGTGCAGAAGCCGCGTTACGCTGCTTGTTGCTCTAATGGAAGAAAAGGCCTCACTCACAGTAGAAACAGGAGAGAAACACTCAGGACAAAGATGAAGCGAGGAACTGAAAAGTGCACGAAGGAAAACTAAGACCTCCCGAAAGAGCAGATGGAAAGGGAAACCACGTGACTGAGCAGGAAGAGCTGCACCCTAAGGATGCCCCGTCTTCCTTTCCGGAGCTGGACAGGTTGACTCCGAAGTCCACGCGGAGAAATAAACAGCAAAAGGGAAAACAAACGGCAGAACGTGCGGACGGTAAGGCCAGGGAGCGCGCACAACAGCTACTTCCTCCTTTCGCTCTGCTGCGTTTTGAAATGGCGTCAAGTTTTTTTTAAAAAAGGAGCTACCCTTTTACGTGGTTTCTGATGTCGTTTAATAGTTGGCAAAAGCGCAGTTTCAGGCCTGGTCCTGACAGTTACTTCGACCAAAGGAGCCCCCACGCCCGGCTCTAGCGAGGCCCCGCCCAGGGGAGGCGTGCAGCTGGACAGGACGTCATCTCAGTCAGGCAGTGGCTGCGTGGGGCACCGGAGTCACCGCATCCTAACGGGATGGTCCAAGGACGCCAGCTCACGGAGAGCACGTCCCACGCCGGTGCACGTCCGTCCCCAGGCACGCGGTTAATAACACGTCCCCGCCACCCACTTGCCCTGGTCTGAAAGCAGCCAGTCGCCACCAGATTAGGAAGAAAGAAGGAATCACACTCAGTGAAGGCCGTGTGTGGGCACAGCGGCGGGAGGACTCAGGCCCCTGGGCTAGGCGGACGGAGGCCACGCCCCACGGGTCCCTCACTGTCCGGGGCTGTGGGGTGATCCACGACAGCTACCGCAGTGTTTCCAGAGAGATGGAAACGATGGAAAAATACAGCGAAGTCCTGAAACCTCCTGAGTGTTCCGGGGAGTCTCGACCCACTTCTCCCCACGTGCGCCCTCGTGCCGGGCAGTCTAGCCCGAGGGGCCCTGCTTGGCAGCCTGAGGGGTCAGGGCTGCGTCCGGACCGTTTTAGGGGATGCAGGGGATCCAGGTGGAGAACAGAGGCTGACGTGGCTCCACCCACGCCTACTGTCACTCAGCGCCGCGCTTTCTATTCCGGGTTTAAATTATGACGGGAACACATGTGCTGCCTTTGGAAAGTACAGTGACTCTCGTCCCCAAGGACGGAGCACCTGCCCCTCGAGGTCGCGGATGACTCCTGCCACGTGCACGGCCCTGAGGGCGCATCCTCACGCAGATGTCACAGGTGTCCCGTGACCACCACCAGGGCCCCCGGGAACCGGATCTCCCTGACCCTCCATCAGGAGCGGGCGGAGGTCAGACTGGGCCCGGGGTCTGCTCAGTGCAGGCCCGCCGGCTTCTCACCGTGGCGACGACACACGTGGCCCCGGCTCCCCCTCGGCTCCCGCGTCCCAGCCCCACGTCCACACCGCCCACTGGACGTGTGCTCGCCCCGCGCCCCCAGCTCTCCATGTCGGACCCCACCTGCCGCCCCAGCAGCGCCAAGCGTTCGTCAGTCCTGCCACGCTCTCCCTGGCATTGGGCGAACTCACCATCCTCGTCTCCCTCTAGGCCTCCCTCAGGCCTCCTCGCCCAGCAGGTCCTGTGTCCCCGGCTGAGGATCGTGGTGCTTTCAGAAGCCGTCCCACCGTCAAGCCCTTCCTCATCCTTCCCCGGCACAGCCGCCTCCCCTGGGACACACCCGTGCGACCATCCCTCGTGGGCTCTGCCCCCACCCCACCCCACCTTGGCGGCGTTCCCAGGGTACACGTGTGCGCTGTGGCCCCCCTGCATGGGGCCCTGGGACCCCGTCCAGGCTGAGGTCTCTCCAGAGCTGCAGGTGAGTCCCCAGGTGCGATTTACAAAGGCCAACACACAAGGTGTTTCACATCTCCAAGGCACCGGGAACCAGGAAGAACCGAGTTTAGCGTCTAAGCGGGCACTGCAAACAAGGCACAGCCGCTGTGTTCTTCTTTAAAGGGTAAGAAGCACCCGCGTCCGTACAGGAACACAGATAACCAATTGGGCCAACGGTTAAAAGGCTTTCTGTTGGAACAGCAAGTTGACTGTAAACACTTTACCGGTGGCTTGCTCATCTGTGATCTGAGACCACGCAGAAGCGAGAAAAAGGTCCCCAAACTACAATCTAACGTGGGGGGCTGGGGGAGGGAGAAATCGATTTCCAGCCACCATCTCTCGATCACCCATTTTCCCCACAATAGCTTAAACTGAAGCCACTTCCCCTGTTTTGGCCATTTCGGAGTTAATTTTGGCTGTTGTGTAGAAAAGATGGGCTGTGTGGATACGAACGATGGTTTTTCCGTAACACAGATGTTTATTTTACACTGAAACCCCACTGTGGGACTTCCCTGGTGACGCAGTGGTTAGGAATCCGCCTGCCAATGCAGGGGTCATGGGTTCGAGCCCTGGTCCGGGAAGATCCCACATGCCGCGGAGCAACTAAGCCCGTGCGCCACAACTACTGAGCCTGCGCTCTAGAGCCCACGGGCCACAACTACTGAGCCCGCGTGCCACAACTAGGGGAGACCGTGCGCCTAGAGCCCATGCTCCGCAACAAGAGAAGCCACCGCAGTGAGAAGCCCGCGCACCGCAACGAAGAGCAGCCCCTGCTCGCCGCAACTAGAGAAAGCCCGTGCGCAGCAACGAAGACCCGACGTGGCCAAAAATAAATAAATAAATAAATACATACATAAATAAATACATTTATAAAAAAATTAAAAATAAAACCCCACTGTACCGTCTGCATACGTTTGTACACACGTGGTGCTCTGTACCCTGTGTATACACGTGGCGACATTAAAGACTGTAAGGCTCGGGACGCCACGTCCATGAGTGAACGTGGAACAGGGCAGAGCCGGACGGCACTACTGGATTTGGGGAGAAAAAAGAAATGCTTATTCTCTTCCCATCCGGAGACCCCCTTCTGATAACTGCTCGTGAGAAACTGTGTCTTATTTACCAGAGTTTTGCTGGTGGCGGCCCGCGGGCGCAGCTCCGGAGTGGAGCGGGTGTCCGCTGTGTTCAGCGGCGCTGCAAGGGCTCCGCCGGCTCCCGGCACCACGGCAGGCCCTCGGGGCGGCAGCTCGGCGAGGAGCCCACGGGAAGAGTCGAGGTGGCCCGCACGCCCATCCCAGCCACGTCCCCGCCGCCACCCTGCCCACCCACCTCCCAGTTCCCGACTCCAGTGGCCTCGCTCCGCATCCACCAGCAGCAGTGGGCGCGGTGCTGAGAGCCGCCCAACGTGGGGCGGGGCAGCTGCTGGCTCCTATGTCCTCGCGGGCTCAGACACGAGGTTCCGTCTGTTTGTTCCAAGGCCCAGCACCCCCAAGAAGAGAGGCCCTTTCAGCCGAAGCTTACATTATTCACGGTTCCCCGGGAGCGGGGCCTTCCTGGCTGTAAACGTTTCACTGACGGACCCACAGCCACAGTCCCTGAGGTGGGCATCCCTGCCATTCCCTGTCCCAGGGCTGAGACGGGGCCCAGAGAGGGTGCCCTGGGCGAGGTCGCCCGGACAGTAAGGGGGGGCTGGCACGTGAAGCCCAGCTGTCGGCTCCAAGCCTCTGCTGGTACCACTGTCAGGAGAACCACAAAAGGCTTTGAAAGACTGAAATGAGGACGGGGTCTCCGGAGGAACCAGGCTCTGCTGGCACCACCCTCCCAGGGCACGGCTTCCGGGGTCTCCCTCCGTCTCTGAGCCACTTTCCAACCGGGTGCGTTCTACACCAACAATGCCATCCACAGACTCGCAATGGAAGTCTGCCTGGTGGGGCCCCTCCCGGCCTCCCGGCCGGCTCGGCACCAGGCACTGGCCAGTCCCAGGGTCCCCGTCACCCGACGTGTGCGGGATCTTGAATTCTCCTGTGAGCGGGCTGTAACCTCTGACGAGTCCCTCATTAATCAGTGAGTCACATAAACGCTGACACACGCTCACTTTATAACTGTACCAAGGACATGACTGTACCTTAAAAAAATCATCCTTCAACACCACAACTGCCTATGAGGTGCCAGGTATGAACCAACTGCTGGGAGCACAAAAACACCCCACCCGGCCCTGCTCTGAGGGAGTCCACACCGTGGGTGGTGGGGGACAGGCGTATATCATAAACCGGCGTCAAAGCAGGCACGTGGAAACAGCCCGGAGAGACACCCTATCCTGACTAACCAGGTCTCAGGTTCTTCTAGACGTCACTGACGGATTCCATAGAAGTGGAGGCAAAGGAACTAGACGCGGAGGCTAATGACCCCCGGGACGCCTCCCGGCTGTGAACGCGAAGGCCGCAACGCACCTTCTCACGTCAGTCTGGAAAGGCGCTACAGTGGGGCTCACACGGAAACACCTGCGGGATGGTTTCTGTTTCCAAGTCTAACCTTAACGCACCTGGGAACACGTGAGCCGGCGGATTTCCGGGACGCGAGTGCAGAAAGCGCTGTGCTCCTACAACAGGGCTGGAAGTGAGGCTGAAACACCTGACCCTCGTACGTCCACGCCCTACAAGTTCATACGGTGAAGTTAACTGAAAAACACAGCAAGACTCGTTCCACAATACGTTTGGGGAGCGTGGGGTTGGGGGGCACCCTCGGGCGTGCCCCATAATCCCAAGAGACTGGTCACAGCCAAAGAGAGGTGAGGAAAGCGCACCGGACACTACTGCTGGGCCCTCCCGGAGCCCCGGGCGGGGGAAGAGGCCCGGCAGGCAGGGCGGCAAAGATGGACAGAGGGACCCAGGGGCAGCCTGGTTGCAGGGGCCTCGTCCACACGCCTAGGGGCCTGGACTGTCTCCCAGAAGCAACTGGGAAAGTGGTCGGGGGGCTCTGAGGCGGGTGATGGATACTTCAGATCTATGTTCTCGAAACATGGCTCAGTTCCAACGTGGGGGAACTGACAGCCTGGTGCCCCAGGGACCGGACGCCCCGAGGAGGCTGCAGCTGGGGCTCAGGGGGAAAGGGAGGGTCTGAGACCCACTCAGGAGGCAGAATCACTGAGATCTGGGAAGGTGGCGACGCCAGTTCCGGTGGGAACAGGGGACCAAAGATCGAGAGAGGTGGGGCTGGGTGCGGGGGGGTGTCGGGGGGGTGAGTCACCGCTCTGATCACAACGAAGCCCCGAGCAGGGAGTGGGCAGAGCAGGACCGAGACCGTCGTGCAGAGAGGCTTGCCTGCACGCTGGGCCCTCGCTCGACCACTGGCTCCCTGCACTGATATAAAACTTCCCCAAGTGATAAGCATGCCTCACTGCACAAACAACACGGTCTACACTGAGCACCTGCTGCTGGCTGGGAGTGTGGGGCTTTGGCACGTGTTAGGTCGAGGTGCCTACGTGACCCGCCCCCAGTAAACCCCGAGTTTCACGATTCCCTGTGGAGGAATTCAGGGTGTCCTGTGGGACTCCACAGGGAGGGACTCCGGGCAGCTCATGCCTGGTTTCCTCCCGACTTTACCCCGTGCGTCGTTTCCCTTTACATCCTTTCACAGCAGTAAGCCTTAGCCTCGAGTCTGACGATGTGCCGTGTCCTGCAAGTTCTCCTAAGTCACCGAACCTGGGGGTGGGTCCTGAGCACCCCGACCCAGAACACAGTAACTTTTCAAGTAAGCAAACTGTGTGAGTTCAAGTCACCTGGCCGAAAAAACTCCAAACTGAGTATACGTTGACTATCCTAGACCAGTACTTCCAAACCTTTTTAAAGTAGAATTCTAATATGTACAAAGCTTCTAAGTGAGGCTGTTTAGTATTTATTCATTTATTCCACTAATCAGTGAGATCCATAAGCACAAAGACAGGCCTCCCACTCACAGTGGCATCCCAATACCTGATCCCATGCTTGTATCAGTGGGATGCGTTCAATAAATAATTTGTAAACAGAATTAAAGAATTTCGCTTCATTTGTATGAAATTTACTTAATATGACACCAGCCAATGAGAACAACACAGCTAGTTTGAGGAACCAAAAAGCCCCCATACTTGCAGACAGGAGGACCCTACAGACGGCAGAAACCTCGTGACGACACAGCCTCCACACGGTTCAGGTCAGAAAGCAGCGGAATCCCAGAAGCACCCCCCTTCTCTTACCGACTTGTTGTCTGGAAGCAGGAGTGTAAGCCGACCAGGAAAGGGTTGCTGGAGGCCTGCTCAAACACGTGCTTCTCTGTCTGTACCCAGTCGATGTCCTGAAATAGAAGCCAGGGAGTGTGAACACTTCACGGGCATATCCTGGAGAAGGGGAGGCAGGAGAGGAATGTCAGCTCTGCTTGAGGGGTGACCATGCAGAGAGGAAAAGAAAACGCCCGCTGAGAAATTCTCCCCACCACCATCGCCACCCCACCACTGTCACCCACTACCATCCGTCACCTTCACCTTCACCATCTCCACCATCGTCAGCATCGTCACCTGTCAGCTATCACCATTCACATTTCTCACCGTTTCTACCACCATCACCAAAGCCACCATCACCAGCTGTGCACTGGCCTCTGGGCTACAGGCTCTCCCGCACTGCCCCATGTGCTGCCCGTGGCAGCCTTGGAAAGTCTGTATTATCATCTCCACTTCAGACAGGAGGAAACAGAGAATGGAGGTTTCTCCAACACCCCACACCCACCTCCCAAGCACCAGCTCCCAGGGCAGGGCTATCTCTCTCCCAATCCACACTGGAACTTGGGGAAAACTCAGCTTGAGAGTCTCGGCTTTGGTTCCGTGACAACCCCAGAAAGCAGAGCCGGACGAGATTCCCCGAATTCCCCAGGTTAGACCTCTTGTCTCAGGGGTTGGGAAGCGAGAGGGAACGGGATGTGTCCACGGTAGCCTGCCTTCCCCTGAAGGTTTCTGGAAAAACGAGCAGACTCAGTGAGCATCCCTTTGGTGGCCAAAGACCGTCTGGGTTCCTCGTCCTGGGGCTGGGTCCTGACCCCTCTGCCCCTCGCTCTCAGGGACGCCCTGGCCGGCATGGCTCCGTCTGACCAGCCCCACCTCCCCCAGCTCCACTCGCTCGTGCAATGGCCGCCTGGTGTCCGCACTCAGCGTCTCATGTGCAGAGCAGGCCTCAAACAGAGCCCTTGACTGTCCCTGCGTCTGTTCTCGCAGGCACCGGGCCACCCGGGTGCTCAGGAAGGAAACGCCGTTGGGTGCGTGATGCCTCCTCCCCCACGCCCCCGGGTCCACCCGCCTCCCGCCTGCCCGACTCCCCACGCTAATTTAACAAAACGCCACAGACCTCGAGACTCAAATCCTCCAAACTGTATCCTCTTGCTGCTCTGAGGAAGAAGCCTCTGGGCTCAGGGTGTGGGCAGGGCCCCACGGAGGCTCCTTCCTGCACCTCCAGGGGACTCTGGCCCTTCTCCGCCTCTGTCTTCACAGTGACTTCTCTGTGTGTGTTTCCCTTCCTTCCTGTCTCAAATCTTTCCCTGCCCTTCTCTAAAGGGACACTCGTCACTGGATTTAGGGCCCCCCAGCTGATCCAGCATGACCGCCGCAGGATCTGTGATTACCTCTCCCCAAATAAGGTCCTGTTCCCAGGTTCCTGGGATTGGGACGGGGGCCACGGGACGGCAGCGCCTCTCACAAACGCACCGTTGGCCCGCGCGCCACATCCTAGGGTCTCGCTCCCCTGAGACCACCTCCGAGTCCGAGCTCCAGTCCCGGCCACGTGCGAAGACGCCGAGGGCGACCACAGCAGTAACTCTCTCTGGAGGCCTCTCTGCTCAGCGTTCTAGAAACCGGCCCTCACACACCATCAACCCTCCAGCCAGCCGCAGGCTGGGAAGGGGCTTGGAATCCTCTTGCGGGGCTGCAACCGGCAGTGAAGACGCTGGCCGGACCCCGCACTTCCCGGGGCCTCCGCTGCCTCAGCTGTGAGGCACGGATGTCCTAACTCACTTGTGAGCGCAGCACCCAGGGCTGAGGGGCCAGCTGGGCGCTGTGAGCACTGCATAGACGCACTTGCTGGGAGGACAGGTCGGGACTCGGTGCAGCCCCGCTCTGCCCCCTGAACTGCGAGCCCCCGCTCCACGGGCGCCAAGCGGCCTCACGGGTCAGCAGCGGCTGCACCGGAACAGACTGACTGCTCCCCGTGAAGCCAGTTCTCTGCTTCTTAGGGACGTCACCCCCGTTCAGGGGTCCAAGAAACAGGTCAAAAGTACGTCAAGCCAAGAAGCCCATGAAAAGGAGCTCAACACGTTGTCACTATGGGAACGCCAATCAAAGCCACTTCATACCCACCAGGACAGCAATGGTCAAAAAACAGAAAATAGCAAAAGCGTCGGCAAGAACGCACAGAAATTGCTGCTGGGAATGTAAAATGGCACAGGTGCCGTGGAAAACAGCTTAGCTGTTCCTCAAAAAGGTAAACATAGAACTACCCTATGACCCAGGAGTTCGCCTCCTGGGTAAACACCCAGGACGAGTGGAAATAGGGACTCAAGCAAACAACCGCACGGAGCCGTTCACGGCAGCGCGACTCAAGCAGCGGACGCAGAGACAAGCCCAGTGCCCGTCAGCGGGTGAACAGACAAGCCCGAGGGGGCTGATCCGTAAAACACAACGTGGCCGAGGCCTAAAAAGGAAGTAAGGTCGCGCAGACACCCGCTACCACGTGGATGGACCTTGAGAACACGACGCTCCGTGAGAGAAGCCGGACACAGAAAGTCCCCTAACGCACGGCTCCACTTACACAGAGCGTCCAAAACAGGCAAATCCACACGGGGTGTTGGCGAGGGTGGCCCGACACCGTGAATGCGTTAAACGCCACTGAACTGTGCGCTTGAAAGCGGTCAACTGGCAAACTTGGTCACGTGCGCTGACTGCCATCCGAAGGAGCGAGTAGGTGGGCCCTCACCTCGTCGTCGTGGACCAGCTCCTTCTTCACCACCTTCATGGCGTAGACCTGATCGTTCTTCTTCAGCCGTACCAGCAGGACCTTGGCATAGCTCCCGCGTCCGATGACCCTGAGCAGGTCGAAGTCCTGCAGCCCGAGCCCCTGAGATATTTTGATCCCGTCCATCCCATCGATGACCGGCTTGAGGTCCTGAGGGAGGGAGGACAAAACGGGAGGAAGCAGGAAGGGGACTCGTGCGCGACGGGGGAAGACGTGGCATCCGCGCCCCGGAGCCCAGAGCCCCATCCTGCTCACAAGTCCTGACTCTCTGTCCCAAAGGCCGCCACTCCCGCGCCACCCAGGAGCAAACCCCAAGAGCTTCTGGCGGAAGAGGCCGGAAATCCGAGAGCCGTCATCAGCCACCAGTAGGCCTTCTGCAAGCAAGGAGGGATGCTCGGGGCCAGCCCCGCCTGGACAGGCCGAGGAGGTGGCCGCAGGCTCACACACCCAGGGGCCATCGGTGCAGCGGCCGGAAGGCCACCTGGCCCTCCCTGGGGGGTTGCAAAGCATAACTTGCTAATGTCTGGAAAGACCTTCCAAAGCAAGTACCGCTAGAAACAATATACGATGAAAGAGAAAGGCAACGTGATTAAGGGCACAAGCTCCCCTCCTGAGAATTATCTCTGGCGAGGATTCTTAGGTGGAGGGAGGGTAACTAAGTGTTCCTGACTCACTCCAGACACAGAATGAGCAGGGAGAAAGATCTAGACGTCCAGGCGGGGACACTGATCTTGGGAAAGGTGTGGCCTCTCAAGGTGTTGCTGTTCCCTGAGGTCCTGTGCACAGAGGTTGAGCTCCAGCTGGAAATGTCCTTGCTCAGAACCACAACTTCCTGAGCCTCATTTATCACCCAGAGTCCAGTTGTGATGCTGTGATTTGTAACACCAAGTTCCTCTCTGTTCTAGGGCCCCATTCCTGGCACACAGCTCCTAAAACCTGGGGGGGATTTCCTAAGTGCTGAGAGCCAGCAAGGTGTGTTTTGTTATGTTAATGAGGCAACTACAGGGAAGCCTCTAGGTCACCTAAGGATGCAGCTGGCTGCCAGGGGAACCAACTCAGGGATTAGAAGGTCAGTCCCATCCCCTGACCTCCCAGGAGGGCAGAGGGGCTACAGCTTGACTCCAGCGCCAATGGCCAATGATTTAATTACACCTGTGTAATGAAGCCTCCGTAAAACCCCCAAAAGGAGAGGTTTGGAGAGCTTCTGGGTTGGTGAATACGTGGAGATTTGGGAGTGGCCCTCGCTCAGAGACCATGGAAGCCCTCGCCCCTTCCCCACACCTTGCCCTGTGAGCCTACTACAGATGGCTGCTCCCGAGTTACAACCCTTTAAAAGAACCCGGTGATCTGGTGAGTAAAATGTTTCTCTGAGTCCCGCGGGCCGTTCTCACAAATTAATTGAACCTGAGGAGGGGGTCGTGGGACCCTCCAATCTGTAGCCAGTCGCTCAGAAGCACTTGCAACTGGCATCTAAAGTGGGAGGAGGGGTCCGTCTCGTGGGACTGAGCCCCCGACCTGGGGGATCTGTTCCCCGGTCGATGGTGTCAGAGCCGGGTTACACTGTAGGACACTCAGGGTCTGCTGAGAACTGCAGAGCTGCTGGGCAGTGTGGAAAGCACACACAGAAAATAAAGGCAGGCTTTTATGCAGTGCAGCTCGGGAGGCGGCCCTGGACCCGCTGTGCTGTCTGGGTGGAGAGGACGTGGGAAGGCCTCACCCGCGGCAGAAGACGGTGCCAAGATTGGGCCCAAGAGCCTTCAGGGCAGCAGCCTCTGGGGCTTCGTAACGGATGTGCCCCTGGTGAGACCCAGCTGCGGAGGCGGCAGGGCCTGTTCCCGGAGCTGTCAGCTCCCCGCTCCTCGACACCTCTCCTTCACTGCCGCCCGACAGGCCGACTCCCCCACCCCAGACACCCCATCCCCCCAAACCAGAGGGCCCGTGAGAGCTGCCTGTGGGCACCAACGTCCCTGCCACACAAGGCACTGAGTCCCAGAGACGGGGACTCCTGCCACGGGGGAGGGGGACGGCCGCAGAAAATGTAAGAACCTGGGTGCTGGAGTGGGCGTGACAGCCAGGTCAGAGTGAGCCCACCCCCAAGAGGCCAGCCTTCCCGCTTTCTCTCAAAGCACAAGAACACGGGGTTTCCTTTGTGGAGGTCACGGGTGCCCCTGTGGTCCACCGTGATGGCCTGAGCCACCTGTACTGATGTGGAAACGGCCACGCCGGCAGTCAGTGCCGTGGAAAGCTTCCCGTGCGCCGGGCATGGTGCTAAGCGTTTCTACGATGCTCTCAGTTTACCCTCACGGAAAGGTGCAATCATTATCCACACTCGACAGAAGAGGATCCTGAGGTCAGAGGGGTCCCCTGAGCCGGGCTCAGACCAGGCCTGCAGCTTGGGCTCACACAGACTCAGCCAATGACCCCTCACGCCCAGTTCTGCGTCGGTGAAAGAGTGCATACAATGAGCACCATATGCTCACCTCTGAGATTCAGCAACGGCTCACGTGCTGCCACGTTCACTTGCTCTCTGCCCACTCGGCTGTACAGAGAGCACCTCTGTGCTAAGTGTCTGGAAGACCTCACGGACCTCTGCCCTGGAAGCCTCAGCGTGCGCGATGCCCGATGCCGCAAGGCCGTGCTCCCCCAGGCCTCCTCGTTCATGCTCGGGTTTCCACGCCCGCCCCGGAAACGAGCTAAAGCACCTGTAGACAGGACGCTGGAAACACCGACGAGCCGCCTACTCACCTCAGGCTCACCTGCGATGTCATCATGTCTCCGGGCCGAAGGGACATAAGCAACTAGTGAGGAAAGGAGAAGAAAGCGGCGCTACAGGCGTTGTCGGGGACGCGGCCCGAGACCCCCACGGCCCCTGCCCCTCGGGAGACACAGTGGCCCGGGCCGAAGGGACATAAGCGACTAGTGAGGAAAGGAGAAGAAAGCAGCGCTACAGGCGTTGTCGGTGCTCAGGGCGAAGGCCTGGCAGCCACTCTGACTCAACGAGAGACTTAAGAAAATGCAGCTTCCTGGGCCCCACCCAGACCTGCTGGCTCTGAACCTCTGGGGCTGGGAACCTGCCTCTGTGACAAGTTGCCCTAGTGATTCTTCTGAAGTGACGGATCATAAGGTTTTGGTGTCTAGCCTTCCGGTCTTTGTTCTTATGGTACGCAGGTGGCTGGCTGGGTGGACGGGTACTTGTTAAGGGTCTCCTTTACATGAGGTGCTGTGCTAAGGGTTTTATGCTCCGTGGCCTCCTGTCATCCCAGGGGATGGAACTCATTTATCAAACGAGGGCTAGGGCCCTTGCACACCCTTGTAACGGCGCACAGAACTGCAGAAGCTCAGAGCTGCGCCATCAGTCCAACTGGTATTCAGAGTCACTCTCTGAATGCTTCTTAGCATTAAAAAAAGTCTCTCCCCAACCAAAAAAAAAAAAGAGAGAAAGAAAGAAAAAAAATCCACTAAAACTCAAGAACTACACAGTAGCCTGCCATGCGCACTGCAGGCCTTTCCACAGAGATGGGTATCCATGGTGGCCGCTGCGCTACGTGCCTCTTGGAACGTCTGAAGTCGGCACAGAGGGCAACCCCGCCCCGGGCTCCCCAGGCAGCAGCACACAGAGACGTGGGCGCCCAGGGAAGGCCACCCCGCCCACTTCTGACCGGACGAGGGGGGCCCTGAGAGCCCTCCCCAGTCCCGCAGCGAGCACGGGACATGCTCCCAGGTACTGGCCCCTGGTGACAGGAGAGGATCTAAAAGGGTGCCCCAGGGGAAGGGGAGGCGGGCGGGTGTTCCCGGGGGGCGGGGCGAGCAGCCCCTACTTCCATCCGTCTCCTCAGAAGGAAGGTCCACGTCGTCACTCTTGTCGTCCACTGCAGGCTCCTGGGAAGGCATGACAGAATCCTGCAGAGAGACGGCAACACAGTGACCCGGCGGGCGCCACGACGGAGCTTCTGGAGACTCGTAAGTCACCTGTTATGTAACACACCCTGTGACACACGTATCACTCAACTGTTACATCATCGCACTGAACACGGGAGGAGGAGCCCTGAAGTCACCTGTGAGTCCACAGGCCGAGGTGACCGCTCAGCCCCTCGGGCCGCGACCTTGCCGGCAGGTGCTTTAGAAAGCGCGTGTATTTACACAGTGACGCTGACTCCTCTCTCCCGCCCCCAGCCCCCATCACGCGTCGGCTGCAGTCAGGCCCCAGCTCCAGGTTCCACGGCTGACGTCACAATCGAGGAGGCTCCCTGCTGGTGGACCCTGCGGCCCCCAAGAGTGCCGGGGGCTCCCGGGGCTCAGGAAGAGGGCCGTCACCCTGCAGCCCACGGGAGCCCCCTCCTCTCTCGTGCGGGTGGCAGGGACGATGTCAGGGCCCCACCTGGACAGAAGGAGGCCGAGGGTCCCTGGGGCAGTGTGGACACCCGCCCAGGCTGTGCCCAGCCCGCACTCACCATATGCCTGTCGCAGCTCAGCGGGACGAGGACGTGGCAGCGCTTATGGACCAGCAGTTTGCAGTTGATGCACCTGTAGCCCTGCCTGGCAAGGCCCCATATCCTTTCACTGCACTGGCCACAGTACGCTCTCTGCACGGGACGAGAACAGCCGCTGTCAGGGGGCCCCGCCACGCCGCGCGGACATGCTGCACCGTCACGACGCGCACCTGGGGCGGGAGGAGGCCCTGTCGCCTCATCCAACCGGGACCAGGCCCCGCCCAGGCTCGGCAGCTCCGTCCCAAGGTTGGGGGGACCGAGGGCCCCAAGGAGGGCGCTGGGGCTCTGCTCCTTGTGAGGGAAAAGGGGAGGCCCCGGCAGGCAGGGGTGAGGAGACCCCTCCACGGGCAGCGCCCCCTCTGCTTGCAGGGCCTGGAGTGGGAGTCGTAGCTCCTACCAGGCCGTGCTCAGAACAGCCGAGGGGCCCCCTGTGGGTGGAGGGACCCAGGTGAGAAGCGGGTGGGAGAGCCGGCTGCCTGACCCTCGTCCAAACACCCACCTACACGACGACCACAGAAGTGACCCTGCCTGGCGTCTGGACGTGTCAGGATTCTGAGCTGCTCTGGGGCTCCATGCAATTATCTTGGTATTTTTCTCAGCGTTTTAAAAGATTTTAAATGGTCAATCTTTATTCTTCTTGGTTCTAAACACCTGAAATTCATGATCATTTTTGGCTTGTTTGGAGAAGTTTTTGGAATGTCACAAAATGCGTGGAGGTGAGCGCGTGCAGAAGTCTGGTCACCCGCCCACCACTCGGCGTCCAAAGTCGTCTTCGCAGTTCCGTGGTGTCCGCACGACGACAGGTTCCCCGTTTAGTTTTTTTTTTTTTTTTTTTGCGGTACGCGGGCCTCTCACTGTTGTGGCCTCTCCCGCTGCGGAGCACAGGCTCCGGATGCGCAGGCTCAGTGGCCATGGCTCACGGGCCCAGCCGCTCCGCGGCACACGGGATCCTCCCGGACCGGGGCACGAACCCGCGTCCCCTGCACCGGCAGGCGGACTCTCAACCACTGCGCCACCAGGGAAGCCCCCCCATTTAGTTTTTTTTCAGCCGTAACTCGTTTTCGCGTTTTACCCTCTTTTGCCTTTTTTTTTTTTTTTTTTTTTAACAAATTTCTTTCTTCTGAGAGAGTCTCAAATTACTCCTGGAGAACAGAAAGGATACACAGTACCAGCCGCGCAACGGAGCTCATTTAGGAAACAGAGCGAACCCTCACGAGGTGTGGGCCTGAGGTGCAGGACGGGCTGCTGGCGGCCAGCGGGCACCGAGAAACTGATTTCCCACCAGGAAGGAGCCCCCTCCCCATACACAGAGCGCATACGTCTCAGTCACAGCCATGTGGTCAGCACCTGGGACAGTGCCCAGCACACAGTGGGTGCCCAATTAAGTTTTGCTGAAGACAAGTCCACACGCGTGCGCCCACGCGCCCCCCTGCTTTCAACTTCGGTAACAGGAAAGAGAAGGATGTACCCAAGTCCCCCACGTTGCCGGAACCATCCCTCCCACAAGGTGGCCAACACGGGCTATGGGACTCCTTCTGGGAACGGCCTGAGATGCAGTGGACGGCAGCAAGGGCCAGACAGGGGGCTGGACAGAGGGCCACCCCCCCAGACCTCCAATTCGGGCCAATCCAGTTTAACGCCGGCCTTGGCACCTCTGCCCGAGGAGGGTGAGTGCTGGTGAGTAAACTCGGGGTTCAGGGAAGGGGCGTCATCTCTGAGGACCGCTCACCATTCATGGAACCATTACAAAAATCCACGTCTTTTTATACAATGTGCTAAATGTGTTTAGCTTTCTCCAGGACACCATCTAACAATGCTTGGATCATATTTAGGGGCAAACCCACAGCCACCTGGTATCTTCGCGAATTAACCGAGATCCCTTTTCCTACAGAGCCACCCTCGCCAGGGTCCAGGCCAGGACAACGGGTGATCAAGGGCAGCGTGAGTTTGCCGGGTTCCAGCACCCGTCAGTCGCATCGAGGCCACATGCAGGCATCCCCCCAGGAGAGGCAGCCACAATGTTGCCAAAGGCTCTTTATTTCAAAACTAGATTTGAATTATCAACGTTTCAAGAAACGTGCCACTAAATAATAAAACTTAGGGAATTCCCTGGCGGTCCAGTGGTCGACTTGGCGCTTTCGCTGCCACGGCCCAGGTTCAATCCCTGCTCGGGGAACTAAGATCCCGCGAGCTGCGGCCAAAAAACCCCAATAATAATAATAAATAAAACTTAAAACCCAAGCTTCATTTCTCAGAAAAATCACGTGACTTAATAGATTAACGGGTGCAGATATTTTTAAGCCCCTTACATGCTGCCGAAGTGGCTCCTTGCTCGTGGTTTCAGTCACTGGCGTCTGGGGCTGCTTTCACACGGCAACAGTAATGGCAGAGTCAGGGCCCGGCTGTCATGACAGAGACTGCACGGCCCCTAAAGCCTGAAATACCTACTCGCTGCCTCAGCCCTGTTCCAGCTGCTCAGACCAACGGCCCTGGGGCTGAGGGCCTCAGGGCCTCCCATTGTGGGCTGGACGCTGCCCCCGCGCCCCCGTGAGTCCCCAGCGGAGCCTTCCTCTCTGCTCGAGAAGCTCAGTTGTGTCCAGTGCAGAGACAGCTCCAGGCAGGGAGCTCGGGCCAGTGAGGCCGACAGCCCTTGCCTCCGTCCCTGGGTCACCAGTGAGGCCGACAGCCCTTGCCTCCATCCCTGGGTCACCAGCAAAAGAGGGCAGCGGCCTCCTTTGTGGGCTTGTCCCTGGGAATCTGGCTGAGCCCGCAGAGCCAGGCGTGGAGCTCCTGAGACACGCGAGGTGGCCTCGCAGCCCCGTAATGAACACTGGTGGGTGGTGCGGCCTCAGACGTGGAGCCCAAGGACCCTGGTGGGAACTGTGCCTGCTGACGAACGGCGACACGCCCGCCTCCCCATCTGTGAATGGCGGGGCTGGTTAAGAGTTGTCGGGGGTCTTGGGGTCGGCTCCCTCCTCGGCCTCCTGGTGTCTGTGAAAAGCCGCTTGGCGCTCAGGGAGAGCGGGTGGGGACGGGGCTGGAGTGGGTACCGCCCCCCAGCCGCCAAGTTCCCCTCCTCCTTGAGGAGAAGCCTTTGCCCACAGAGTTTGGGGAGGGTGCGGCAGGAGGAGTGCCAGGCTCTGCACCCTGCCATCAGAGAAATGGGTTTTCCTCGGAGAACCTGCAGGGAGGTAGCGGCCAGGCCCCTCCGGCAGCCTTGCCGGGTGGGTGGGTTTCGTCCTGGACCCGTGAGTCAATTTGTCATGAAGGGAAGCAGTTCTCTGATGTCCTGAAGGGTGGCCCATCCCGTCCGCCTGAGACCCTCTCTGGCAGAACCAAGCTGGTGCCCAGATGCACAGGAAGAGAAGCCACCGGCCACAAGCTGGCTGGTCGTCCGTTTTTTAAGTAAACACGGGAGGGTGGGCAGTGAGGGCCTCGCGTCACGGGGGCTGGACGCTCCCATTTCTCCTTAAATAAACACAGGAGGGTGGGCAATGGGGGCCTCGCATCATGGAGCTGGACGTTCCCATTTCTCCAGGCTTCACCCGGTCCGTCTGGGTGGCTCACCGCAAAGTCTCACGTCCACACCCGTCGGCCAGGCCCATCACTCCCGCACCCCAGCCCTCTGCCAGCACTCGGCGATGCCCGACCTCCCCACAGCATCCGACGTCCCGAGGACCCTGTCCCAATGTTGCCAAGGCTCCCAGGGCCCTTCTCATTCCCGACAGACATGCCGCATCCCTTCTTTACACCCAACATGGCACCCAGGGCTCCCCCGCTGACTCTTCCCCAATCATCCATTACAGTAAACGATAAACCACTGTGTCGTGTTGCACCTCCCGTGTGCCAGGTGCGGGCACAACCTTCAGGGCAGAGTGCTGTGCCCGGCGGGAGGTGGCACACACGGGGCTGTGAGGGGCAC
>NW_020174791.1:3064689-3084778 GCF_003031525.2 Neophocaena asiaeorientalis asiaeorientalis
CGTGCGGGGGTCCCCAGGTCAGCGGGCGCTCGGCTGCTGTACTGGACTCCGTGGTGTCCCCCCAGACTCAGGTCCACCCAGAACCTCAGGTGGAAAAGTATCTTTGTAGGTGCAGTTAGTTAAGTTAAAATGAGGTCAGACTGGGTCCTAATCGTGACGGGTGTCCTTGGGGAGCAGGTGGCAGAGGCTGGAGGGCTGAGCTCCCAGCCCAGGAGCTCCGAGGACCACCAGCAACCCCAGAAGCTACACAGGCAAGAAGGACCCTCCTAGAGCGGCGGGAGGGCGAGCGGCCCCGCCCCACCTTGGTTTGCGCTCCAGACGGCGAGAGAACGGACGGTGAAGCACCCAGGCTGTGGCGCTTCGTGCCAGCAGCCCCGGGGCACATGGTCGCCGGCCGTGGGGGCACCTGCAGGTGCCTCCCCACCCACCTGCCAACGGGACGGCTACACAGCCTCGCGAACCCCATGGTTTCCACAGGACACAGGGCAGCACGAGGAGAAACACCAGATGCTCGGCTAAAGCGCCTTCGGAGCAGGCTGGACAGCGGGGCCCGCGGGCCGGAGGGGGGGCTGGAGGGCTGTCTCGGGCTCTGGGCTTCGCAGGACACCCCTGGGACCAACAGGGGACACTGTGGGGTAACACACGCATCCCGGTAATGGGACAAATCTGCATCCCTTCTGAATGCACGCAGGCAGGCGGGACCATGGAGCCACAGCGCCTGGACAGGGGATCCCGAAACAGGGACACACAGGCCGAGTTCACCAGGAAAGACCCGAGCTGGCACCTTCCCGGGCTCAGGGAGCCTCGTAAAGGGCTTGTTGTCATCCAGGGGCAGTGGCTGTGAAAGCGGCTCGCAGGCCTCGCCTGTGCGCAGGGCAGAGCCCGGCACCTCCTCTGGCGGGGGGAGTGGGGGCATCTCGGCGGCCTCGACAGCAACTCACCCTGTTAAAGCGCTTGGCTTGGAAGAGGTGGCCGTTGGCGCGGTACAGCTTCCGCCATCTTCTGGCTCCACGGCGGTAGATGGATTCTGGAAAGAACAGCAGAAAGGGGTAAAGGAACGGCCTAGTGGCCCACGAGCCCAGCTCTGCCACGTGCGGTGCGGTGGGGACAGGCCACCCGCCGAGCTGACACGCCTGCATCCCCACAGCCACTCCTCACGCGATCCCGGGGTCGACCTCCCCTCGATGCCCCTGGATGTGCCGCGAGGGCTGCCCTCCGCGGAGGGTCAGGCTGCGAAGACATTGGGGCCCGTGTGGCCTCCCACGTGTTTCCTTTCCACGCCCTTCCCTCCGGGCGTGAAAACCAGGCCCCTCTCCACATAGGGACAGGCTCCGACAGGCTGAGGGCCCCCTGGACGTGCACGCCCAACCGTCCTCAGAGGGACCCTGGCCGCCAGGGAGTCCACGGTCAGCCCGAGACAGGCGTCCGTCCAGCCAGCACCATCCCGCCCCCTCCGTCCCGGGCTCCCGTTTGAAGAGCAAATCTAGGTACAGAAGTAAAGCCAAACCAACCGGACACTAATGTTGAATTGAAAGTTACCCAAACCGTCGCTTTCACAGCCTGCATTCGATAATTCAAACTCCTGAGGAAGGAGGCTGCTTGTTAAAAACGCGGAGCTAAACGTATAACCAGAACCGTTGGTTTTATTCTTCCTCAAAAATGTTTCCAACTTTGCTCCTTCAAAACACTTTGAAAGTATGTGAAAACAAAATACTCAGGATACAACGGGAAGCTTTGTGCTTTTACAAAGCTCTGTAGTGAAGGCGACTTTCATGAGAAGTCAGGGAAGTGCCAGGAATATACTGACGTGGAAACTGTAACAGAATGTTTTTAAAACAAGCAAATTACGGGTCTGGCTGGAACCTGCCGAAACCAGGTCACAGTGACTGCAAAACCGGCTTCTCTCCCGTTAAATGGGAGACGAAGTGGGAAACCGAGAAGCCGACACCCAGACAGAACAGGGCCGGCCAGAGGTAGCGTCCTCACCCCCCAGCCCATCTGCCCTGGGCTCCGAGGGGGCCCTGGTGACGCCCCAGGACCCCTGCCCGGATGACAGGGTGCGGCCCTCCTGGCCTGATTTGGGGGAAGCCTGGCCCCCAGTAGGTTCCCGCTAACGTCCCCGCGTGTGGCGTACACACTCCCCGGCTGTCCCAACAGACGGAGGCATAAGGCACCGGGTGACACAGACACACAGAGGGAGCTGGGCTCTCAGCCGGGGACGCGGCGGCACGAGACTCTGGCTCTTCCCTGCGCTCACACACGTGCCGTGTGAAAGCCTGAAAATGCAGCCCACCGGATACCCTTCAAATTTGAGCAAAGCCACCCGAAATAAGAGACTCAAGGATGTCCTAGCAGAGGTCAAGGGGTACTAGGGAGCCCCCAGCAGGCCGGAAAGCTCAGCGAGGGGACAGGATGGAGCCCTGCTGACCCCTGGGCACGGAGCAGGACTGAAGGAAGGCGGGTGATGTCCCGCAGAGAGAAGCCTGGACCCCTGCTGCTACGTGCCCTCCCAGATCACACGTGGAAGCCCTACCCCCAGCCCCCGTGTGACTGTATTTGGAGGTGGGGCCCCTAAGGAAGCAGTGGAGGTTAGTGGTCATAGCGTAGGGCCCCCGACGGGATTAGCATCCTCACAAGAAGAGGAGACACCCGAGCTCGGTCTCTAGGGCGGTAGGACACCGGGGAGGTGGCGAGTGAGCCAAGTGTCCTCGCCAGGCACCGACCCCGCTGGCACCTGTGCCTCAGCCCTCCAGCCTCCAGACCCTGGGGAGTGAGCTCCTGTGGTCTCCGCCCCCATCCAGGGTATTGTGAGGGCAGCCCACGCAGACTGGACGCCTGCCTCACTCCACACACAAGCCGTGGCCTCAAAAGATAAGGACTAACCACGAGAGGCAAAGCGACACATTTTAGAAGGAAATGTGGACAATCTTAACAATCCAAGGGGGAGAAAAATTCCGAAAACCCAAAAGCACCGGCCCAAAGAGGAGAGGAACACACCTGAGTACCGCGAGGGGAGGACGCATGTCCATCCAGAGGCCGCCTGAGAGGCAGACAAACCCGTCTCAACGATCAGCCGCACGCAGGAGACGGGTTAATGATTCGGGATGCGGGAGGCACTTCCACAGACCAGCGAGGAAAAAGCAACAGAAGCGTCAACGAAAGACAAGTCTCCGCAACGTCAAATACCGTCAAGGACCAGAGCAGTTGGAAGTTGCCTGTCCTCCGAGACAGGGGCTAAACCGGGGCCAAAACCAATTGTCGAGAGGATGCGTGCTTCCCCGGGACCCGGCGATTGCACTGCTCCGAGACCAAGGCGCAAGGGACCTCACACGTGGGCTCGTAGCCGGCAAAGGGTGTTTGCGGACGGCCAGGCCCACGGGCAAGATGACAAGTGACCTGCGGGCGTGACTGCTCAGGAGGACCCGTCGGCCGTAACCTGACATGAGCTACCCTCAGCGGCACAGTCCATAAAGCGGGCTCTGTGAAATGATGCCCTTGTTACCAAACCAAAAAAGAAGCAAAACGGACAACGTGTTGCTTCAGGATGCGCAGGTATGAGACGAAATCCTTCTGGTCAGTGGAAGACCAGAAGCGGTGGGTCAGCGCTGGGCGGGTCGGCTGCTAAGGGCACGCGTGCCCACTCCGTTGTATGTTTTATAACACACGTGAGTCCCGTGCTCTCGAAGCGCCTCAAGTGCTGCAGTAAACAATATACGAGCAGAATTGTAAAAACACAGAGGGAGGGGCCAGAGGCAGCAACAACGACGTGGTTATAAACCAGTTTCAGATTTTAATAGTAACACAGAGCTCTGAGTCTGCACAGAAAGGCCCCAGCCGCTGCATGCGATCCCGCCCCAGGGGCCCACATCCACTCCCCCACCGGCTCGCACCCTGACCAGAGGGGAGCAGCGCCTGTGGACGTGCGCTTCACACCCACGGCAGAACACCGACCAGCAGGGCTGCCTCAGGGAGCCACGGCACTGATGTGACACTGCTCCCAGGCCACGGAAGTTGCAGACGTGCAAGTTAAGGGAGGGGAACCAGGGGGTAAAGTGGTGAGCAGGCAGGAGGGGGCCACATCCTCCAGGCCCCTCCCGACGACCAGCCCTCCTGGGGGAAGGGTCAGTGCATGTCCTGCGCACGCAGGACTGCCGTGCAATGTCGGGCAGAGGTGTGACCGTGCTGTTGTCTTTAACGAGAGACCGAGCATGGTTTCAGGAGGTGCCTCTTGGCAAGGAGGGGAATGTGGTGGGTAATTTCATGTGTCAGCTGCCTTGGGCCACGGTGCCCAGATCTGTGGTCAAACATTATTCTGGATGTTTCTGTGAGGGTGTTTCTGGATGAGATGAACGTTTAAACCAATGGCCTCTGAGTGAAGCAGACTGCCTTCCGTAATGAGGGTGGGCCTCGTCCAATCAGGCGAAGGCCTGAAGAGACCCCCCCCAAGGCTGACGTCCCCCAGCGAGAGGAAGTCCTGCAGCAGATGGACTTCGGACCTGAACTTCGGCAGTGGCTCTTCCTGCATCCAGCCTGCAGCCTCCGTGACCACGTGAACGAATCCCTCACAGTGAATACTCTCTCTACACACACGTCCTGTTTATTCTCGTCTGGAGAACTGACTCACATGAACCCTCAGGTGGTACTTTCCATTACTCCCCACCCCAGGCAGAGACAGGAAGGTGCCGTCAGAGACCCTGGCAGTGCACAGCCCGGCTCCACACCCTGGCATCACTTCCGGCAGAGGCAGGGGAGCCCCTGTGGTGTCCAATCCACACCCATGTTGCCACCCGGAAAGCAGTGCCCAGGTGACTTACAAGGAACCACAAGGGACAGCAGGGCATCCTGCATTGAAAAAAATATATACAGTTTTTGTTCTGAAGTAATTTCAGACGTACAGGAAGTTGCAAAGACAGTTCAGAGAGCTCCTGTGTAACCTGCCGGCAGTTTCCCCTCGGTTAGCATTGCTCCGACACGGTGTGAAAAAGAAAAGGACACACGTGCTCAGAGAACACGCATGTGCAGAGCGCTTCCCGGGGCGGGCGCTCTGGGGATGACCCGCCCCACTGCCCGCTGCACCCACCGCGGGCCCTGCGTGTCCACCTTCCCATTCGGCCGATCTCAGTGGTAAATGGTCCTGAAGCCCAGCCGGGTGGGCTGGCAAGGCCTCCATGGGAAGCGGGCCCTGAGGGGTGGCTCTGGCTGACCCCACAGCTGCTCCGCCCGGTATCCTGGTGGGTCAGGAGGCTCCAACTCGGTCACCATGTCAAGGCCGACTTCGGAGTCAGAGTTGCTCAAAGTCAGAGCCTGCTGGGCACCTTGAGGTGTCCGGTCGCCTCCACGGTGCCCGTGCTCTGGACGGACACAGAGCGGGAACGACAGTGGGTCCTCATGGCCCCGTCTGCTCAGCCGCTCCTATACCTTCTCTCAGCCTGAACGACACCCTCAAAGAAGCTCTCTGCTTGTCTTCGGAGTCCTATAATTAGGACGGCTGCAGGGAACTTTAATGAGCTCAGTTTCTATGGCAATGGAGCATCTTGAGGGCTCTGACAAGGCGAAGAAAATACACTTTAAAAAGGGAGCTTAGAGCAACAGACCTTGAAACAAACCAGGCAGCCCCCAGATTTTGGGGGGAACATGGGGTGCTCTGAATTTTCAGGGCAGATCACGAAGCTACTGGAAGCCTCTCTGTTTGCTGGACACGGACCCACCGCCCAGATGACCAGCCCAGCACAACCCCCGACAGCCCTAGAGCACCTCGAAACTGTGGCGGAAGTGCTCCGGCAACGGGGCGTGTGGGTCAGCCGAAAGCCTTCCTGGTGGTTCCGGGTTGGTGGCCAGCCCGAGGCAAGGCCAGGGAGCTGGTGAGGGGCCCTCGTCCCTCAGGCTGGGGGTGGGGTCCTCAGCAGAGCGCGCGCTGCCGGCCCCAGGCCCAGCTCCCTCCGGGCGAGTGGCGTCCCCTGGGGTCCATGCTCAGGAGGGCGGGGCCCGTGTCCAGTGGGCAGCGCACTCACTCAGGCCACCCTGTCCTCACCGACCACACATTCCACCAGAAGGCTCCTACCGCAGGCTGCACGTGACCCTCTAGAAGCAGGAGTCTGGGGTTTACGTGGGACGCTGGCCTGGCCATGGGCCACGTATCTGGCGCTGCTGAGAAGCCTGGTGGCCGCACAGGCTGGGGGTCCCGAGGGACGGTGGCCAGTGTGGACAAACCGTCCCAGGAAGCCCACGGAGCCACACAGCTCGCCTGCATTTCCCAGTGGCTGGTTTCACCCGACCGTGGATCCGGCAGCCCACTGCTACGCACACCAGATGGTCGCTGTGTCTCAGGAGGGACCGGGCACTGCCCCCAAAGCCGTGTGACCCAGACCCATGTCCTCCTGTGGCTCTGTGGGTCATGCTGGGGGCGGAGCAGCAGTGAGCAGGACACAGCAGGGCCGGTGGGGTCGCCCCCTCCAGGGCCCTTTCCCTCGTGGCTTCCCGCCCCTCACTCTGATCTGTGTCCCAGCAGAAGACGCAACTTAGAATCCGCTGCTCTGAGAGGTGGGTGAGGGGCCTGAGGCTGCAGACGCAGACCTGGGAAGGGTCTCAGAGCCACCCTGGCAGGAAGCCAGCCACGTGGGCACAGCGGCAGTTCGGTCCTATCAGCGGGCCCGGCTCCCACAGAAGCCTGCCTTCCGCACGTGGTCCCGACGTGGCCCCCAAGCCTTGGCATTGCTGGCGCGGAGCTGACCTCATCTGGGTCTAAAGCAATCCAAGGGCGACCCCAGGGATGTCATGGGTCCAGGGCCGTCACGTGACTGAAACCACCCAATCAGGCTGCAGAGAGGGGCCTCCCTCTGAGGCCAGGTCGCCCCTCCCTGGGCAGTGGAGCAGGGACACAGGGCCCGGGCGTGGTTGGCTGCGTGGACGAGGCGGGGCCAGCCCCAGGGTATGGCCACGGGAAGAGAGGGTGACCAGGGCCAGGCTTGCCACCCCACACTGCCGCCTCTGGACACGTGCTGTGGGGATGTCCCTCGGGGGGACTACCCATCAGCTGCGGCCACAGCTCTCTGGAGCAGGTGCCGGCGTCGTGGCCCGGCAGCACCGGTGGGGCCTCCCGCAGAGAGGAAGCTGGGGACCGGGACCAGCATGCAGTTCGTTTCCCTGAGCCTCACGCACGGCAGGGAGAAGAGGCGCGAGGGTCCCCCCAGTGTGACGCGCTGTGAGCAAAGCGGCGGGGCAGACACGTGTCCCCTGAGGCTCAGCCACACCTGCAGGAGTCCACCTGCCGGACACCGTCCCTGGTGGCCAAGATGGACATCTGAGCTGTGCCCGTGAGGACACAGCGGCTGAAGGTCAGGACGCTAGGCTCCGTGGACAGGAGAGTGGCCACCGGGGGTGGGGAGGGGAAAGGGGTGTCTCCCTCGAGGAGTGGCTGACGGACGCACCCTGACCCAGCGCCGGAGCCCCGAGTGGCGGATTCACTCCCACAAAGGCTCCGAGGGACGGGGGGGCCGGCACATGCGAGAGACCCAGCGAAGGACCAGGTTCCTGATGTTTGTAAAGAGAAATGCTTAAGTAAAGAAAGGTCTTCTGCTCCCCAGGACAGGAGCTGTGAGGACCGGACGGCGTCCTCCGTGTACAGCAGGGGCCCGGCCAGCACCCAACACCGGGGTTCAGGGCGACCAAGCCATCCAGACAGACCCAAGGGCCCATCCCTGTTGGCTCGAGCTGCTGTCACAGGGCCCCAGACGCCCCAATAAAGAACAGACCTCGACGAGGCACAGGGGGCACAAGGCCAGGGCTACACCCTAGGGGTTCCCAGAAAGGGCAGGCCTCCCAGGGCTCCTCAGAGCTGTCCCTTTGTCACCAAACACCATGAGTTAAGAAACCCATCCTAGGAGGTGCTTTGAGAGGGAGGGGGATACTATAACAGTTCAACTTTCCCACAGTTTTTATCACAAAGATACAAATTTGTCATGAAATGAGTTGAGTTTTGATGAAACGTCTGACCAATGTTTTCAGAAAGATTCTCTGGAAAAACGTACACCAACTTGCAAGCGATCTGTTGCAGATGAGTTCCGCCGAACCACTTCCCCTCCATGCAGGCGTCCTCCTTTACGGACTCACTTCTTATAAACAGCACGAGCCCTGGAGCTACTCAGAACCCACCTGTGCTGCAGGGGCCCGCGTTTCCCCCAGACCAGCTGCACCTGCGGCCCGGAGCACAGGGCCAGGCCGACGGGAGAAGACCTCGGGCCGGGAACACGGGCACCCCGAATGTGCCGGGGGAAATGATGAGAGGGGACTGAGGACGCAGCCCCTCCAAAGACAGCCAGTGGCGGCTGGACCACAACAAGGACGGGCCGGCATCACGGCCAGACGTGCGGATCAGAATGGGAGACAAGGCTGGTTCCCGGGAGGCCAAGCGGAGAGCGAGGCCCGGTGCTCGTGGGATCCAACTGCAGATGAAAACTGGGGTTCAGGGCAGCCGAGACAAGACCGCCCCAGGGGCCGCCTGGGTCCTCCCGGGACCCACAGACAGGCTGCAGCAGAGTCTGGGGGCTGGAGGCCCGGGTTCTGGCGATGGCGTCTGCCAGCTTACTCGGCAGAGGGGCTCCTGGGGTCTCTTCTCCTGTGGCACAAGCACCCCTCCCCACGACCCCATTGCCACATACACCTGGGGTCGGGGCCTCCACACAGGAATTTGGGGGGCACGTTTGGTCCAAAACAATCTGCTCCTGGCCCCCCCAGATTCATGCCCCTCTCACACGCAAAAGACACCCACTCCATCAATAGCCCCGAAGCCTTCACTCCTGCAGCAACACTGACGTCCAAAGTCTCACTGAAACATCATCTAAACCGGGGCGGGGGGTGGGGGGGGTGACACTCAAGGCGCCCCCGGCCTGGACCTGGGAAAGTTGTGTGTTTCCAAAATGCAATGTTGGGGGACTTCCCTGGTGGTCCAGTGGTTAAGACTCGGGTCTCTCACTGCCGAGGGTGCAGGTTCAATCCCTGGTCGGGGAACTAAGATCCTGCAAGCCACATGGAGTGGCCAGAAAACAAAAAACAAAAACAAAATGCAATGTTGGGACAGGCACAGGGTGGTCAGTCCCACTCCAAAAGGAGAAAGAGAAAAGGAGCGAAAGCAACAGGTCCCCAGCAAGCCCCAGACGTGGCCAGACAAATTCGCCAGATCTTTAAGGCTCTAGAATAACCTCTTGGGTTTCATGTTCTGCCCCCCAGCCTCACTGGAGTGGCGGGGTGACCCCCCACTACGAGGCTCTCTCAAAGTCCCAGAGGAAAGGGGAATGTGGAGAAATGAACCAGAAATCCAGGCTGCCCTTCAAGGCATTTGCTGAGTCCCACGCTGCACAAATCCGGGGCAAAAGGCCAAGAAATCAAGCAGAAAGAGCTGCGAAAAGGTTAAAAAAAAAAAAAAGCTCGGTGGAGATTTCTGGCTGACTCACAGTGCTGGGGAGACAAAAGCTGGAGACTGGGGTCCTGGTGACCCCCCAGATTTTTCCAGCTGTAATTACTAAAAGATATTAAAGGAAAATGAGAAACAGACCAGCCTCAACAGAATCAAGGTGACTCACCCACACTCCATCTGCTGGGATAAAGTCAAATCCTTTCAAGAGGAAAATAACCTCACTCAGAGCTCCTACACTTTTTCAAACACAGTATCTGATATTCAGTAAAAAGTTACCAGGAAGGTCAAGAAATAGGAGCATCTGACCAAATAGTCAATAAAAATGGCCTCCCAGGGGATTCCGATATTCTACGTATGTTGAAAAAGGTAAAATGAGAGAATTTCACCTGTGAACTGGGTCTGTGAAAAAAGGAATCACATTCTAAAAACCCGAGCATTTTAGAAATTCTCGAAGTGAAAATGCAATGATTGAAATGAATAATTCAGGAGACAGATTTAAGGGCAGGTTAGACAAAATAAGACATAGTAGTAGAAAAGATCCAGATTGCAACACAGTGGGGGGAAAACCGGGATGGAAGAAAGTGCAGGAAAGAGGAAGAGGGCATATGGGACACGGTGAAAAGACATGGATGTGGCGCCTGGGGGACAAAGGGAGAGGGGACGGGCACCATCTGAAAGGACACGGCTGATATATTACAGCAGAGACAAAAGACACTGTGCCACAGATCCAAAAAACTCTACAAACCTCAGGATAAATTCAACATTCCCCCTCTTTTGCAAGGCTGCTAAAACAGAAGAACAAAGACCATTTTAAGGCAGCCAAAGAGGAAAGAGAAGCAACCAAGGGAGTAACGGGGGGACAGGCGAGTCTCCAACAGAAACGGCTGAGGCCAGGTGATGCACCAGACGTGCTGAAAGAGCAACGCTGCCCACCTGGGCTCCACACCCAGAGAAAATGGCCTCAGAAACGAAGGCAACAGAAAGATGTTTGCACAGAAACAAAAACCAATTAGTTGTCAGCAAATCTCTGCTAGAAGAAATACTAAAGGGAGTTTCTCGGGAAGGAAGATGGTCTCGGACGCAAGCACGGTGCTGCAACGTGGGCATCAGAAGGGGGATCTGAACGCACGCTATTTCAAACAACACTAACAATGGCTGTGGGGTTTAAAATATAAGTAAAATGTACACACATGACAACAATAGCATAAAAATTGATAAGGGGATAAATAAGACTAAAGCGTTGTAAGGTTCTTGCCTTACCCAGAAATAGTAAAAACAGTAACTTAAGGTGCATTCCAACAATGTTTCTTAAAATTCCTAAGGTAGCCAGAATATTTTTTATTTTATTTTATTATTTTTTAAAAATAATTTATTTATTATTTATTTTTGGCTGTGTCGGGTCTTTGTTGCTGCGCGGGCTTTCTCTAGTTGTGGCGAGCGGGGGCTGCTCTTCATTGCTGTGTGCGGGCTTCTCGTTGCAGTGGCTTCTCTTGCTGTAGAGCACGGGCTCTAGGCGCACGGGCTTCAGTAGTTGTAGCTCACGGGCTCCAGAGCACAGGCTCAGTAGTTGTGGTACATGGGCTTAGTTGCTCCGAGGCATGTGGGATCTTCCCGGACCAGGGCTCAAACCCGTGTCCCCTGCATTGGCAGGTGGATTCTTAACCACTGCGCCACCAAGGAAGTCCCTATTCTTTTTTAAAACATTTATTTATTTTATTTTTGGCTGTGTCGGGTCTTAGTTGCACACGCAGGCTCCTTGTTGCAGCATGCAGGCTTCTCTCTAGTTGTGGCGCGCAGGCTCCAAAGCGTGTGGGCTCTGTAGTTGTGGCACGTGGCTTCTCTAGTTGTGGGTTGCATGCTCAGTAGTTGCGGCACGCAGGCTTAGTTGCCCCACGGCACGTGGGATCTTAGTTCCCCAACCAGGGCTCGAACCCGTGTCCCCTGCATTGGAAGGCGGAGTCTTAACCACTGGACCACCAGGGAAGTCCCGCTAGAATTTTTTTTTTTTTTTTGGCTGCATTGGGGCTTCGCTGCTGCACGTGGGCTTTCTCTAGTTTTGGCGAGCAGGGGCTACCCTTTGTTGTGGTGTGTGGGCTTCTCATTGTCGTGGCTTCTCTTGTTGCAGAGCACGGGCTCTAGGTGCACGGGCTTCAGTAGCTGCAGCACACAGCCTCAGTAGTTGTGGCTCACAGGCTCTTGAGCGCAGGCTCAGTAGTTGTGACACACGGGCTTAGTTACTCCGCAGCATGTGGGATCTTCCTGGACCAAGGATCGAACCTGTGTCCCCTGTATTGGCAGGTGGATTCTTAACCACTGTGCCACCAGGGAAGTCCCTAGAATATTTTTTTAAGTATATCCTTTAAAAGTATTACTTAACAAAGCTAATTAAAAGTGGGGTGGGGTGATAAAAAAAATAACACCTGATTAAACCAAAAGAAGGCAGGAAAGGAAGGCCAAAAGAAAGAACACATAGGTCAGTTACAAAATTAATAGTAAGCTGATTGATTTAAACTGTAACTTATCAGTATGACATTGAATGTAAATGAACTAAATGCTTCAGTAAAAGACATGGATTTCACACTAGGTCAAAAACAACAACTAACTTCTGCTTATAAGAGCTGCTTCCAAAATATGATACAGAAAAGTTGAGTATAAAGATGGAAAAAATATACCACATAAGCACTAAGATCCCCCCGTTCCCCCCAACACACACAGGCATAGTTATACTGATGTCAGACAAAGGAGACATAAATGGTAATAATATTTTTCATCTAAAAGAGTAACATTTCATGATGATAAAAGTGTCAATTCAAAAGGAAGATATAATGATCCTAAATCTGTACACACCTAATATAGCACAAAATACATGAAGGAAAACCAAAAGAAGTCAGATTTCCAATAATTTAATACCTATAGATATTAAAGATATTTTAAAGGATAATAAAGATATGTACTATGTCAATAAGTATGACGTAGACTTTAAAATATCCTTAAAAACACAACTTACTAAAGGTGACAAAAGAAATACAAAATCTGAATAGTTAATTTGTATTTTAAAAATTAAACCTAGAATTTAAAATGTTACCATGAGGAAAACTCCAGGCTCGTGGAGCTTTGCTATAAATTCTTCTAAATAATTAATTTAGAAATAACATCAGTCTTAATGTAAATCTTCCCAAGAATTAAAAAAAAAGCTCAGGGACTTCCCTGGTGGTCCAGTGGCTAAGAATCTGCCTTCCAATGCGTGGTGCCCAGGTTTAATCGTGGTCGGGGAACTAGATCCACATGCATGGCGCAACTAAGAGTTCGCATGCTACAACGAAGAGCCCGTGAGCTGCAACTAAGACCTGGCACAGCCAAAATAAATTAAATAAGATACATAACTATTTTTTTTTAAAGCTCAATTAATTTTTTAAGGCCAATATACCTCCATGTTTAACTCTGACAACGTTACAAAAAAAGAAAATTATAGGTCAATTTCTCTTGTAAACATAGTTGCAAAAATACCAAACAAATATTTGCAAACTGAATCCAGCAAAATATAGAAAGGATAACACATTATAGCCAAACAGGGTGAACTAAGTGAATGCAAGGTTGGTTTAACATTCAAAGCCAAATAATATAATTCACTTTATTAACAGAATAAAAGAGAAAAGTATGTCAACAGATGAAAAAAAATCCATCTGGTAAAATTCTATGTCATTCAGGATAAAACCCTCAACTAGGAATAAAATAGAACCTCCTTAATTTGACGATGGGAATTTACAAAAGAAAGAAAAGTCATTCAGCAAACAACATCCTTAATGGTAAAATTCTGAAAACTTTCCACTGAAATCTAGAACGAGAGGATGCCTGTTGTCAGCATTTCTGTTCCATAATGTTTTGGACACAGGCTCAATGTTTTGGAAAGATAAACAGTGCCAGTGCCACAAGGCAACAGCTGAAGGTTTGGAAATAGAAATGAAACTCACTGGCAAAATGGTAGTGTATATAGGAAACCCAAAGGGACCTGCAGATAAAATACTAGGATTTTTTTTTTTAAGTTATTAATTTATTTATTTATGGCTGTGTTGGGTTCGTTGATTCGCCATTGTCACAAAATACACCACGGAGATAAATTTTAAAAGCTGTTTTTCATATTTAATATGACTACTTTATTTTTTTTAATTTATTTTATTTTATTTATTTTTGGCTGTGTCGGGTCTTTGTTGCTGCACACGGGCTTTCTCTCGTTGCGGCGAGTGGGGGATACTCTTCGTTGCAGTGCACGGGGGCTTCTCATTGCGGTGTCTTCTCTTGTTGCAGAGCACGGGCTCTAGGCACGCAGGCTTCAGTAGTTGTGGCATGCGGGCTCAGGAGTTGTGGCTCGTGGGCTCTAGAGCACAGGCTCAGTAGTTGTGGCGCAAGGGCTTAGTTGCTCCACAGCATGTGGGATCTTCCTGGACCAGGGATCAAATCCGTGTGCCCTGCATTGGCAGGTGGATTCTTAACCACTGTGCCACCAAGGAAGTCCCAAAATACTAGGATTAATATGTGAATTAACAAGGTTGCTGGACAAGAGTTCAACAATCAACTGCATTTCTCCATACATTTTTATAAGCAAACAAATAGAAAACAAAATTATAAAAGGAACACCACTTAAAGCAGCATTAAAAAGTAAATGGCAGAGACTTACTTCCCTGGTGGTCCAGTGGTTAAGAATCTGCCTTCCAATGTAGGGGACGTGGGGTCGATCCCTGGTTGGGGAACTAAGATCCCACATGCTGCAGGGGAACTAAGACCCGATGCAGCCAAAAATAAAATAAAATAGATAAATAATAATAATTTAAAAAATCACCCAGAAGCAAAAACTAACAAATTCTTAAAAAAAAAAAAAAGTAAACGGCAGTGAAGTGATCTAACAAAAATTGTGCAGGACTGCTACACAGAAGACTACAAACGTTACTGAAAGAATTTAAAGAAGAGTTAAATCTATTTTCATGGATTGGAAACCTCAGTGCTGTAAAGATGTCAATTCTCCCATGTTGATCTATGAACTCAAATGTAATCCAAATAAAAAATCTCATTGGGTTTTGGGAAACTTATAACCAACTGTAAAATTCGTATAGAAATAGAAAAAGTAAAAAACAACCAAGATACTCTTGAAGAAAAACAAAATTGCAGGACTTAAAACACAATGATATTAGGAGTTATTATAACGCTGAGTTAGGGGACTTCCCTGGTGGCACAGCGGTTAAGAATCGCCTGCTAATGCAGGGAACACAGGTTCGATCCCTGGTCTGGGAAGATCCCACATGTCATGGAGCAACTGAGCCCGTGTGCCACAACTACTGAGCCTGTGCTCTAGAGCCCATGAGCCACAACTACTGAGCCCACGTGCTGCAACTACTGATGCCTGTGTGCCTAGAGCCCGTGCTCCGCCACAAGAGAAGCCACTGCATGAGAAGCCCGTGCACCACAATGACGAGTAGCCCCTGCTCGCCGCAACTAGAGAAAGCCTGCGCACAGCAATGAAGACCCAACATAGACAAAAAAAATTAAAATAAGTAAACAAATTAATAATAAAAAAAAAAGCTGAGTTAAAACTGTGTGATATTGGTGTAAAAGGCCAACAGGACAGAACAAGTCCAGAGACAGCCCGCCCCCACCCCAGACAATGTATGATAAGGATGTCACTGAATCGTGGTGAGAAAAGGATGGGTTTTCCTATAAGTGGTTCTGGATCAACTGGTTATCACCACGGCAGGGGGCCGGGGGCGGGTGCGCGGATAACCTCCGCCCCGACCTCATGCCATACACAAAACTCACTCCCAGGTGATGTAGGACAAATGAAAAGCTGCAATTTGGGCAGGAGAGAAAATACTCAGGACCTGGGGTTAAGGGGATATTTCTTTAACAGGATACAAAAAGCACTAATTGTAGAGTGAGCGTCCAGTTTTTGTTCATCAAGGGTGGAAAGGCAAGCCGCTGCGTGAGGGGAGGTGTTGGCAGCATCGCATCCACAACACACAAAGAGCTCCTGCACAGCAGGAGAACAGGTGCCCAGCCGATTAAGTTGTTTTTAAACAACCTGATTTTGAAACTAAGCGAAAGACTTGGACGGGCACCCGACAGCAGTGGGTCCTAAACAGCCCATTAGTGAGAAGATGCTTAGCCTCTGGGGTAAAGAGGAGATCGGACCACGGCCACGATGTGGGACCATTCACACGTGCTCTCTTGCAAAGAGCTCTGACAAGCCCGTGTGCTGCAGGACGTGTGAGCGGGACCCCTACAGCCCGAGAAGAGAGTGGAAATGCAAAGTTATCACGACTGTGCTCCCGGCACACGCCTCCTAAAACCCTAGGAGTCCTGAGTGTCTTCTGTAAGCTGATGAGATTGGCTTCAGGTTGGGGGCTGTCGTCACGGTCCAAGGCATAATTAGACGGCTGGAACTTTCAGCCCTACACCCGCCCTCTGGGGAGGGGAGAGGGACGGGAGGTGGGCTGCCCCCCCCAGCCATTTCCCTCCCCTCTCTCCACACTTCAACACCATCTGCCCTGTCCTCAAAGATTTGAGCCTCAGGTCCCCATCTCTTTAGCTCAACACCAATGACCTTAACGTTCCCTGCCCTCATCAACACCGCAGACCTACATCCCTCAGGATCACCCACCTGCAGGCCTGCGTCCATGCCCGCACCCAACCTTCTCTCTGCCTGATGCCAGCCCACCTCTGTGACATTCCTCATCCAACCTAAGAGACCACCAACTGTCAGAAACACCGTGATTTTATGCACCAGAAAGAAAGAAAACGTTGCTGGCTAAACGGGGACACCCAGACCTGAACGAGGCTCTCCGATCTCAGCCGTGTTAGGAAGCGGGAGGCTGGTCCTAGAACTGACGGAACGCGGTGTGTGGGGGAGGCTCCTGGCTCTCCTGAAAGGAAGCCAGCCTGCCCTTCACCCTGCGCTGATCTCTTCCACTTGGGTGGATATCTGGGAGCCTCGATGGACAGATGGTCGGACAGGAGGCTGGACACACACACGTGCCAAATTCTTGTGACTCCTGAGCTTGAGGATCAGATTGTGAGGAACGAGGACTGCGGAAAGGATCTGGACCCCCTGAAGCAGGAGCTCAGAGAGGCTCTGGCGAGGGTGGGATCCGTCCCAGGCAGGGCTGAGGTCCAAGTGGTGAGCTGGCGGGGCGCCGGGGGCCGCGCTCAAGAGTGAGTGCCCCCCAATGCAGGCCAGTGGCCACCCACAGTGGCAGCAGTGAGCGGCAGGAAGGGTGGTTCTCTTGGATAAACCAGCCCTTAGGAGCAGATCGGAAACCAGATGAAAGAGGTGGGCGGGGGGCGGGGTCCCTCTCCTTACACCCCCACCCTGCAGGGCTCCATGCCCACCAGCCCAGGCCGGGCCATGTGCAGGGCTTTCCACCAGTGATGATTGGAAGGTGGGCGAGTGACCAAGGGCACGAGGCGTCGGTGTGACCCAGCAGCCGGGGACCATGGTGAGGCGCCTGACGGAGGGTAAGCCCCTCTGCGGAAACAAGCACTGCAGAGGTCCGGCCACCCGAGGATGAGCCGGGGTCAGTCCTGGCTGTTGGGTCTCCTGCCTCAGTTTTAGAGAATCTGTTTTCAGTTGTTGGTCACTCACGGAAGCCCTTAGGAAACGCCCCCTCCTGTCTGGCTCTTCCCCCTCCCGGGGCCCCCCTGGCAGAAAGAAACCTGCGCTCCCTCAATGCCCAGCCAGCGATCAAGTCCACAAATTTTTCCTGTGGCTGAGGCTGGACTCTCCCCACGCCTCCTGCCTGCGCCTGGCCACAGCCCCCCTGCCCCGTCCCCAGCCCAGGCCCTGGGAAGCCATCACCTTTCCCGTGTGGCTCCCAACACCGACACGATCAAATCTCAGGGACACACACGACCCGCAGGCCGTGATCTGGGCTCCCCCTGCCTCCTCGGGCGGGTCTGTAAGAAGGTCTGTGAACAGGGCTGCTGAGAGGCCGAGCCCAGGTGCAGCTCCGAGGGTGAGCCGGTATCAGCCCCTGCGTCACAGCTGCTGCCAGCACCCTCTCCCTGTCGCATGCCCGGCCCCCTCCACGGGCACTCTGATGAAGCTCAGGTCAGCGATTGTAATTAGTGTTTTAATACCCGTTACAACCTCTGATCATCAGAGGACAAAGGGGCAGGTACCGTGGACTCCACTTTACAGAGGAGCAAACTGAGGCCATCCAAGGCCAGGGGTCCTGGAGAGAGCTGGAGGGGGCTCCCAGGCCGCCCCCGCCCCAGCCTCAGTGAGCCCGCCAGTGCCTTCCGTCTGGGTCTCGCTCTCACTCCAGGAATCCCTCTAGAGGGGGCCAGAAACCGCCCACAGCGGGGGGACGGGAAGCCCCTGTGCTCGGCTGAGTATCCACCCCCAGGGATGACCCGTCCTAGTCCCCGAGCCTGTGCCTGTGTCACCTGACACGACAATAGGGACTCCGCTGGCGCGATTAAGGTAAGGACCCTGGGAGGGGATGATCCTGGATTATCCGGGGGCCAGTGTCATCACGAGGTCCTTGCGAAGGGGAGGCAGGAGGGTCAGAGTCAGAGAGAAGATGTGGTGACGGAAGCCCTCAGGTGCGCCTCTCACTCAGCCCGGCCCCCAGCAGCTCGCCTGCCCCAATCATCTTTGGTCCAATGAGGAACAAGAGGGAGGCCTCTGAGACACAGAGACAGAGAGACAGAGAGACAGACAGAGACAGAGAGATGACTAAGGCGGAGCCTCCCTTCCCTCATCCTGCTGTTGTCCTGGGACCACCCTGGGGACCAGGCAGGGCTCTCCCCCTACCCTGGACTCACCCTGGTCCTCGTGGCCAGCCCTGTCCACCCTGGAGGGAGGATTCCTGTCCCCACAGCATGTCTCGAAGCAGCCGGCCAGCTCTTCCTCACGGCTCTCAGCCACATGATCACCTCGTCCCAAATCCACTCCGCTTGGATGGCCGTTTAGCGAGACCCACAGACGCCAGCACGATCCCTGTCCTATCAACCACAAGCCCCGGGCACGCCCACGGCTCCCCTCCACCGCCCCTCAGCTCCTTTCGGGTCCCTGTCTGCAAGCAGCCTGCGGGCCCCTCCTGCTGGCCAGGGACAAGCCAGCTCCTGGTTGTCTGCGAGCACAAGGCCAGAGCGCCGCCTCCTTTCTGGGATCGAAGCACCAGACCTGGGAGAGGGGCAGCGAGGCCACGACACACAACCGCACGCCCTTTGCAGCCACGCGACAGGACATGGCCTCAGTGCCTGAGAGGCTGGCGCCGCGATGAGACCACCTTCCCACGAGTGCCGTGTCCTCCATGACCTCGGCATCCACGCCGGAATCGCACCACGATGCTCGAACGCCTACCGAGACTGCATGAACCAACAGCAGTACACCAGGGGTCAGCCGAGCAGCTGCCGGCGTCCTCGGCTGATTAAGTACCTGGACGTGTCTGACCACGAACGGAGACTCAGCGGAGAGTAAACACTTCCAGTCCTGAAGGCTGCTCCCCTCACTCGGACGGAAGATGGTGTCCGTGCACCTACCCGCGCCCACCTGTCCACACTCATCTCTCTGCACTCACCTGCCCACACTCACCTGCACGGTTCACGTGGGACCCACCCTCCAGTTCCCCCTTTCCTGATCCTCCTGGGTCCTGCCAATCTTCTCCCAGCGCTGGACTCCTGCCCCCTTTTCCTGACCCTTTGGCCTCGGGGGCAGCAGCGGGCCACACAGGCCTGCTGGCCCTGGCCCTGACCCACTCAGCATGGGGCTCCTGCCTGGTCCACGCTCCGACCCGCCTCACCCTCAGTGTCCGAGCTCCGCCCACACCAGGGCCCAGTCCGGTCCTACCCCTCCCCCTCCCACCTGGCAGAGCCAGCTCCCCTACCCCTTATCTCGGCTGAAACAGCGTCTCCCAGGGCCCTTCCGGCCACGCGCCTGTGCCCTCCCTCCCTCTAGGGCACAAACTCCACACAGACAGGTGGCGCCATCCCAGTCCCTGAAGCAGACACAGTCACCAGGGGCCTTGTACACAGAAGGCCGCGAGGTGCGGGCGGTCTGTGGTCAGCCAGGTCTACCCTCTTCTCGCTGCTCCAGGGGAAGCGCCCAGCGTCCGCCTGGCCGCCGTGCCAGCCTCGCAGCTCCACGGGCCCCGAGTCTGGGTTTCAGCCAAAGAGATCGCAGCCGTGTGACCCCAGTTTTGATTTTCAGCTGCTGACAACCTTCGAGCACCCCATTCCCTTCCCTTGCCTCCACAGCTGAGGGAGCTGACGAGAAAGCCCCAAAGCCACCTCCTGTGGCACCGGAGGTCACAGCCCGAACGCCCTGGCCCTGCTCCCCCACGCCCCCCGAAACCCAAGCTGCTCTCTCAAGTCGCCTGGGACCGCCTCGGGGGCCCACCCTACTCCCCCGAGAGCCTCGTGACGCCAACAGGAAAGGAACCCCGCACAGTCCAGGTCACAGGGAGGTGCCAGTCTCCCCCCAGCCCCCCACCGCCGCCCGAACGCAGATGCCGGGAAACACTGGCGGCCACACAGCGAGGAGCGGGTGGTGTTGCCCCGAGTCCCACGTCCCACGCAGCCCCGTCAGTTACCCTAGTCCTGGACCGTGAGCTTCCCGAGGGCCGTCTTCACATCTCTTCACGGTGGGTCTCAAGGAGCAACGGCTAAACGGACAAAGCGGCTGAT
>NW_020174791.1:3085036-3086110 GCF_003031525.2 Neophocaena asiaeorientalis asiaeorientalis
CCACCCGCTGGGGAAGGCTTCCCAGAGTAAGCGGCTTATTTGACTTCCTCACGATATTAAAGATCTGTCGGGCTTCCCTGGTGGCACAGCGGTTAAGAATCCGCCTGTCAATGCAGGGGACACGGGTTCGAGCCCTGGTCCGGGAAGATCCCACATGCCGCGGAGCAACTAAGCCCGTGCGCCACAACTACTGAGCCTGCGCTCTACAGCCCGCAAGCCACAACTACTGGGCCCGTGTGCCACAACTACTGAGCCTGCGCTCTAGAGCCCGCGAGCCACAACTACTGGGCCCGCGTGCCACAACTACTGAGCCTGCGCTCTAGAGCCCGCGAGCCACAACTACTGAGCCCGCGTGCCACAACTACTGAAGCCCGTGCGCCTAGAGCCATGGTCTGCAACAAGAGAAGCCACCGCAATGAGAAGCCCACGCACCACAACGAAGAGTAGACCCCGCTCGTCGCAACCAGAGAAAGCCCGCACACGGCAACGAAGACCCAACGCAGCCAAAAATAAATAAATAAAATAAAAAAAGATTTGTCACGTTGATATGAATCGATTAGAGAGATGGTTAGAAAGAGTACAGGGGCCACGTGTTCGTAAAGGCCTCGCACATGGGGGGAGGGGCAGAAAAGCGAGGCTGGGGTGGAGGGGGGGGCACCCTCCCCCAGCGGGTCTGAGAGCATCTCCAAGGCCCGGCAGACACACCTGCTTCTCCTCCACATCTCAGCAGTGTATCCCACCCTCCCTCGAGAGAAGCACTACCCCTTCCCCAGAGGAAGAGGCCTAATTATGAGAAAAACAGGAAAAGAAAAAGTGAGGGTAGGGTCGTTGCGGGCTGTGTGCCTCGCAGTTGACTGCACGTCTTTGCTTTGGGACCCTTTAGTGAGGCGGGGGGGGCATCTTTAGACTTCTTCAAAGTTGTAATAAAGAAGAGAACAAAATACAAGAAGTTTCTAGGAGTCTAGAAACAAACAACAGAACAAAAACTTGTAAGCAGACCTCGAAAAGCCCACACCGGACTCTAAGGAAAAAATATAAATTCAAAAGATTCCTGGGACAGAGCAAGGGCTGGCG
>NW_020174791.1:3086189-3126243 GCF_003031525.2 Neophocaena asiaeorientalis asiaeorientalis
CCAGAAGGCCCCTCTCCACCCACCAGACAGGAAACGCTGCTCTGCTGTGTCTGGTAAAAAGGAAAAGGGGGAGAGAGGGAAAGAAAACTGGACTGTTTTTCCAAACCCCCGTAACAGTCCTCCCTTGTGAAAAGGATCCCACAGACAGCTAAGTGAACCCCAGGCGGGACACTCACGACACACCATTAGCATGTGTTGATCCTTTGGTGTACCCGTTGCTCGTCTGTTACATGTGAATTTCTGCTGTGTATCTGTTCTGTATCTATTATGAATCTATTACATATCGACTATGTGTCTATGGTGTATCTGTTCTGTGTCTCTGCTACACATAATACGGGACACGTCTACCACATATCTACCCCGTGTCCACTCTGTAACAGATGCTGGTCCAAACCGAGGAGATGCCGAATCCTGTCCCCTCACAGGCCTCCTAGAGGCAGGCATTGACATCTCCGTTTCACAGGCAGGCCTACGAGGCAGCATCTGGACTGCAGGTCGCTTCAGTATTTCCAAAGCTTTTGATCCTAAACCCCCAAGTAACAGAGCAACAGACACGAGGGCCACAAAGTTGATAGGAAAACACACGCTCATGGCAGAAGTCCCACGAACCTGGGCGAGGCCTGCATCCCCGTGCACAGCTCTTGTCCTAGCGCCCCGTTCTAGTGGGTGAGGGATAGTCGGGGAGTTGTGACCACGGCTGGGGAAGAAGGGCAGAGAGCAGGGAAAGGAGCTTTCGAGCAGGGCGGCAGGCGCTGGACCCGCATAGCAGCCCTGCAAGGCAGCCACTCCCACCGCCCATTTCACAAGAAGGGAAACTGAGGATACGGAGCCTTGTCCTGGGCCCTGCAGCCAGTGGTGACACAGGCCACGCTCAGCCCAAGGTGCCTGGCTCATGGTCGTGAGAGCTGAGCTGCAATGAAGAATGAATGAATGAATGAAACACACGCCGAAGAGAGAACAAGGAAATCAGACCCGCACTGGAGGCTGCCCCTGGGGTTTCACGGCCAGGGCCACCCCGAGAAGCGGGGGAGGGAGGATGCCCACCGGCCTCCTGCCAGTTGGAGGACTCAGCTGGTGCAGTTTCTTAGGTCTCTTAAACCATGTTTGAGATTCAAAACAGCTTTGGTAATTAAACACACAAAAGGGCCTGATTCTCCCTGAGATTAAGCTTTTGAAAGGCTTTAAGAATTTACTGGGGGGAAAGCCCACGCTGTCACAACTGAATTCTGATGCGGGATTTACATATCGAGAGGAGACTCAAAGGTCGAGAATGAGGGGGGCAGGGCCAGCACCAGAGGAGCCCCCTCGGGATCCCTCCACAACGGAGAATCTTTTAATGTCTTTTGACTAATGACTAATTACTAATTATCTCATTGTACCGCTCACCTTAGAAAATCAGACACAAGGAAGTCAGGAGCCCTAGGCCTCCAGGGGGTGGGACGGCATCGCAGGACAGCCCCCCAGGGAATCATGGAGTCAAGATTACGTGTCAGTACCGGCACACCTCAGGGGTGCTGTGGGTTTGGTTCCAGCAAATAGAAAGCAAATATCGCAATAAAGTGAGTCACACGAATTTGCTGGTTTCTCAGCACGTATGAAGTTAGGTTTACACTAGACTGGAGCGTATTAAGCGTGCAGCCGCGTATGTCTCAAAAAATGTACATACCTTAAGTAAAGACTACTTTATTGCTAAAAGAGGCTAGCCATCATCTGAGCCTTCGGCAAATCTTTTTATTATTTGTTTATTTATTGCTGGTGAGGGTCTTGCCTTGATGTTGGCGGCTGCTGACTGACCAGGGTGGCAGTTGCTGAAGGCTGGGGTGGCTGCAGCAATTTCTTTCTTTCATTTTTAAATTTATTTATTTTTGGCTGCGTTGGGTCTTCATTGCTGCAGGCGAGCTTTCTCTGGTTGCGGCGCGCGGGCTCTAGGTGTGTGGGCTTCAGTACTCGTGGCCCGCGGGCTCTAGAGCGCAGGCTCAGTAGTTGCGGCGCACGGGCTTAGTTGCTCCGCGGCGTGTGGGATCTTCCCGGACCAGGGCTCGAACCCGTGTCCCCTGCATTGGCAGGCAGATTCTCAACCACTGCGCCACCAGGGAAGCCCCACAAAATGTGTTTCTTGTTTGTCTGTTTTTTAAATTTTTTTTTAATTGAAGTATAGTTGATTTTTTGTAAAAATTACTTTTATTGAAGTATAGTTGATCAAAATGTATTTCTTAAATATTAAGACTTGAAAGTTGAAATTGCTCCTTGATCCACAGGCTGCAGAATGGAAGTTGTGTTAGCAGGCATGGAAACAACATTCATCTCGTTGTACATCTCCGTCAGTGCTCTGGGGTGACCAGGTACATTGTCAACGAGCAGTAATATTTTGAAAGGATTTTTCTTTCTTTTTTGAGCAATAGGTCTCAACAGTGGACTTAAAATATTCAGTAAACCATGTTGTAAACAGACGTGCTGTCATCCGGGCTTTGTTGTTCCATTTACAGAGCACAGGCAGAGAAGACTTGGCCAAATTCTTAAGCACTCTAGGATTTTCAGACGGTGGATGAGCACTGTCTTCGACTTTAAGTCACCAGATGCATTAGCCCCTAAGAAGAAAGTCAGCCTGTCCTTTGAAGCCAGGCATTGGCTTCTCCTCTCTAGCTATGGAAGCCCTAGATGGCATTTTCTCCCAATATAAGGCCCTTTCATCTATATTGAAAATCGGTTGTGTAGCGTAGCCACCTCCATGAATTCTCTGAGCTGGATCTCTTGGATAACTTGCTGCGGCTTCTACATCAGCACTTGTTGCTGCTTCCCCTTGCACTTTGCTGTTGTTATGGAGACACAGCTTCTTTCCTTAAACCGCATGAACCAGCCTCTGTCAGCTTCAAACTTCTCTCCTGCAGCTTCCTCCCCTCTCTCAGCCTTCACAGGACTGAAGAGGGCTAGGGCCTTGCTCTGGATTAGACTTTGGCCTAAAAGAATATTGTGGCTGGTTTGATCTTATACCCAGACCACTCAAAACGTTTTCCACATCAGGGACTTCCCTAGCTGTCCAGCGGTTAAGACTCCGCGCTCCCAATGCAGGGGGCATGGGTTCCATCCCTGGTTGGGGAACTAAGATCCCGCATGCCGCACGGCACAGCCAAAAAAACCCCCCCAAAACAAAGACAAAAAAAACCTTTTTCCATATCAGCAATAAGGCTGTTTCGCTTTCTTATCATTCACGTGTTCACTGGAGCAGCGCTCTTAATTTCCTTCAAGAACTTTTCCTTTGCGTTCACAACTCGGCTGTTTGGTGCGGGAGGCCTAGCTCTCGACCTGTCTCAGCTTCTGACATGCTTTCCTCATTAAGCGCAATCGTTTCTAGCTTTCGATTTACAGTGAGAGACGTGCACCTCTTCCTCTTACTTGAATATTTAGAGGCCACCGCAGGGTTATTAACTGGCCTAATTTCCGTACTGTCGTGTCAGGGAACACGGGGACCCGAGGAGGGGGAGGGAGAGGGGCAACGGCTGGCGGGTGGAGCAGTAAGAACGCACACGACACTCATGGATTAAGTTCACCATCTCATAAGGGTGTGGTTCGTGGTGCTCCCAAAACAATTACACAGATCACCAATCACAGATCACCGTAACCAACGCATTAATAATGAAGGCTCCAATATTGTGAGAACTGCCAAAACATGACACAAAGGTATCCTCGTCCACAGGAGCTGACCCTCGCGACAGTGACCACACGAGGTTGTCCACGGAGAGGACGGGACACAGCCTTCAGATCCAGGGGCAGAGCCCTGGGAGCAAACCTCAGAGCTCGGAAACCAGGAAGGCAACCAGCAGGGAAGGGCAGCTCAGGGCCACGGGGCTGGGGACAGAGGACGTCCTGGTGGCAGCGGGTGACCTTCGGGCGAACGGGGTGACAAAGCTAGATGTCAGCACAAAAGCTGCAGCCTCTGTGGAATCCTGGGTCCCTGCAGATGGTCCCCCAAGGGACGTGTTTTTCCAGGTGGCAGGTTCTGAAATAACTGTAGCAAAACAGCGTCTACCACTGCAAAATAAAATGAAACCAAAGAAAAGACTGTAGCCTGCAGTTGGGCTGAGACCGGCTCCTCCTTTGCCCTTGGGCCACGATCACGGGGTCAGGAAGACCCTGGGGATACCTACGTGCTTCGCGAAGACGAGAAATAACTCGGGGTCTGAACCAGTTGGTTCAGAGCACGCAGTGCACGCAGCTCGCTGCCACCAGGGGCGGAATCCGAGGGCTGCCTTTTCCCACAGAGAGCACCCTCATCTCACTTTCGTTACTTCGAAAATGCAGTTCAAGTTTTTTCTGCTCCTTGCAAGTCATCTGATACAGCTGGACGCGGACAAGTGACGTCCAACTTAACTGCAACAGCAAACTGGTCACACCCAGGATGCACTTTTGTTGAACAAATGCCTTACAGGCTCACAAAATGCACAACTAAGGGGTGACCGGAGGCTCCTGTGTGGCCCCCACCTTCACCCTCACCTCTCTGGGTGGTTCCACCAGCAGGTCTTCCCGGTTCCTCTGACCAGCCCCCCCAGGAACCCCCGCCCCACGGCCATGTCGGTGGTCCTCTGCGCTTCGCCTCAGGGGTCACACCACGCCCCGCCCCGGCACCTCCTTCGCCCCCCGCACCAGCCCCACTACCCAGTGTTTCCGCCTCGGTGCCACTTACGTTAATTACAAGCTGGAACTTTAAATCATTTTGCACATCTGCTCATTAACCAGGCGAGACCGGGAGTGTATCCTCCAGGTCACTGGTTTTCCCAGCATCTGCCCGACCCGGCATCCGGGGGTCGCCACTCAGGTACGTGGAAGGAAGGAAGCCCGTCTGTGTGAGGACCCCGGTGCCTGTGTGTGTGTGTGTGTGTGCGTGCGTGTGCATGTGCTGACACTCCGGCTGAGGATTCAGCAGAGACTGAGGTCATAGTGGACCCCTGGGTGTCTGCGAGGAGCCATGAGTCAGGAGCAAATCTGACATCCACAGGGGATGCTGCTCCACGTTCCCTGACTTGCAACTTACAGCCCAGGACCGTTCTGATTCCCGTGGAACCACCACGGCAGCAGTGCACCGAAGCCGCTTCCTCCAGAACTGTCACCTACCACTCAGAAATACATCAACATTAGCACACTGGCTCCAGCACCTACTGAAGACAAGCTTGGTGCCAAGTATGTTTACACACTGTCGCATTTAATCCCCACAAAATCCACGTGATTCAGTTCCTTGTGTCCACATCTGCCACCTGGAGATGAAATGGAGGCCCAGAGAAGAGGTGGCCCGCCCAAGACCGGAGTGGGAAGTAGGGGCGGCTGGATGCCAAGGCCCGCGCTCTGGGCCTCCTGGTGGTTGGGCCTCTGGTGCTGCCCTGACCCTCAGGGACCTATGATCTCGGCGTGAGTGGCCCAGGCACACGGAAACCCCGCCCCATCCGAGGGATGAAGCCCCAGGCTCGAAGGAACAAAGGAGCCACTTCTCCACAGCCGCCAACCGGCAGTCAGATGCTGACGGCCGGGGTCCCTGGCCCTGCTCAGTGGTGGCCTGGGGAGATATGCAAACGGGTGGGGGGCCCGGGGGTATCCAGGCAGAGCTTGTTATAGACACAAGGGGAAAAGAGCTCAAAACCGAGCTTTCAGAAAAATGACTGGAAGGCAAGAAATTAATTCAAGGCCAAGAACAGCCAAGACGGGAGACAGGGGCCGAGGGTGGGAAAGGAGGCCGCGGCAGGAGCCTCGGCAAAGACCCCATACCCCGCGGTGACTGCTGTCCACACGGCGGGCCTGCACCTTCACACACAAGGATGAGGCCACGGGCCTGGGATGCGCAGCTCGGACTGGAACCAGGTTTCTTCCATCTCTTGCCAAAGACGGGGTCCAGAGACAGAGACAGGTGCTGCTCCTGGAGGTGGGGGAGGTGATGGCAAAGGAGAACCCCAACACCGCGCATCGGAGGGAACATTCCGGAGGACGCGTGGGCTCCCAGGGAACGTGGCTGCACCGATGTGACAAGCTGGGAGGTCATCTGAGGGGGTGGGGACAAAGAGGTGTCCAGCAGGAGATGTGGCCCCCAAAGTCAGACTGGGAGAGGGACACGTGGACCAGGACCCAGCACCGAGGCCTCTCTACCTCGTGCCCACAACCCTGCCTGCAGGTGAGCATCCGTGTCCACACCTGCGATTACCTGGCACCCCCCACCCCCGCCAAGGCGGCCGTGCCCAGTGCAGTTCCAAGCGTGGGGAGGTCTCCGGAACAGGGGGGCCCAAGTACCGCAGGTCCCTCTGTCCACAGCATCCACGTCTGTCTATCCACAACCACAGTGTGTCCACACTCACCCACACCTGTCTACACAGCATCCAGGCCCGACCACGCCATGTCCGCGTGGTGTCCACACCCGCCCATGCCTGTCCATACCCAGGAGGAGACACTTTTCAAGGGAACAGCTGCTGTCAGCTTAGCCCACGGGCCGTCCGTCTCCTCCCCACAGGCTGGGGGTCCCGGGTCTCGAGCCGCAGCCTCCCTCATAGCAGGAGACCCGTCGCAGGCGCTGCAACTTCTCTGTGTGTGTGTTTCCAATGGTCCGTCACACGGCATCCCTGTGCATCCTGGGCCGGGTCTGTACCTGGAGCAGCAGGTGTTTCCCCCACCCATGTGGGGAGCAAGTGCATCTGAGGCCCGTTAGGTTTATGATACTGGAGCTGAGTTTCAAAGTCTTGGCTGGGACTGACACTCAGAGCCACCGCCTGACTCCGCCAGCCGGCCCGGCCCCTCCTTTCTGAGCACGGGGGCCTGGACCCCCGGCCCGCGACCCGCCCCCCACTGCCCTCGCCCTCTGCTCGCCTTGCTCACCTCAAAAACCGGGCCTCCAGCTAAACCATTCTTTAGTGCTTAAAAATAATTAAATTTGGGCTTCCCTGGTGGCACAGTGGTTGGGAGTCCGCCTGCCGATGCAGGGGATACGGGTTCGCGCCCCGGTCCGGGAAGATCCCACGTGCCGCGGAGCGGCTGGGCCCGTGAGCCATGGCCGCTGAGCCTGCGCGTCCGGAGCCTGTGCTCCGCAATGGGAGAGGCCATGACAGTGAGAGGCCCACGTACCGCAAAAAAAAAAAAAAAAAAAAAAAAAAATTTAAATTTAAAAGCTCCCTTTGTACAAAAACAGATCAGCTAAAACCCGTGAATAATTTATGCTTGTTCTGTTCACTTCCAAGAACATCAACGTGAAGCTCAGGGAAGTTTCCGTCCTAAAGGAGCCCGTGACCTTCAGGTGCACGGGACCCCAGTGCTTCTTAAGGCCCCAAAGCGGAGGAGGTGCTTTGCACTTACCAGCAGGCGCCCCCAGGGAGGCCGGGAGCAGAGGGAGGTGCCGGCCGCCCTGTGCTCTGCCCCCCTGGGCCGGCCCCGAAGTGGGACCCCGCTGCCTGCCCTCCTCGCAGCTGAGCGAGCCCCCCAGGCTCCCCCATCACCCCACAGACGGCCCAGAGCCCCAGGCTCGCTGCATCTCGTTCTGTTCTCCCAGGAGTCGCCGCACATAGGAAAACATGCTGGGGGCGGGGGAGTGCTGAAACAATGGGGCATCCGGGGAGGGCTGGACACAGACGGTGCAGCTGCCACGGGCGGACCCCACGGGAGGCAAGGGTCTGCAGCAGCAGGGAAACGTCTTACTGCAGCCGTGCTGCCCCAGACCCACGTCCTCGTGGGGATGGAGTGACTCACAGGCCCTCCATTGCCTCCTGATTCAAGACTTCCTCCTCCACACAAGTCTTTTTCCTTCTTAATGAACTTGTATGCTATAAAAATAAGCTGATGAAAGACTTGGAAAATATCAGAAGGCGTAAAAGAGAAGGAAAACAACGGTCCACCTTCGCGCTGACATCGCAGGCGCACGTCTGCTCTCCACCCCGAAGCCAACGCCTCGGACCGCCCCTGCTCTGCTCAGGTGACGTGGTCAGGAGAAGGCGGGGCCCAATGTGCACGCTTGTGGTCTGTCATTGCACACTTACCAGGACGACCCAACACCACACAGGCGGACAACCTGATTCTAAAATGGGTAAAGGACTTGCACAGACATGTCTCCGAAGAGGATACAGTAGACTGATGGCCAAAAAACCCGAGGAAAGGTGCTCAGCGTCACTGATCACCAAGGAAACGCAAGTCAAAACCACAGTGAGACACCACCTCACACCCAACAGGGGGGCTCCTATCAAACAAACCCAGAAAACAGCAAGTGTTGGTGGGGATGTGAAGAAGCTGGAACCCTGTACATGCCGGTGGGCATGTAAAATGGCGCAGCTCCTATGGAAAATGGTCTGGTGGGTCCTCAAAAACCTAAAAATAGAATTACTATACAACCCAGCAATTCCACTTGTGCATATATTCCCAAAAGAACTGAAAACAGGGACTCGAAAAGGTATCTGTACACCCATTTTCAGGGCAACATTATTCACAGCAGTCAAAAGATGGACGCAACCCAAGTGTCCATCAGTGGATGATGGATAAGCGAAATGTGGTCCATCCGCAGGATGGAATATTCTTCAACCTTGAAAAGGAGGAAATTCCAACACCTGCTGCAATGTGGATGAGCCCCGAGGACACAATGCTGAAACAAGCCAGACACGAAAGGACATGTCCCGTAAGATGCCACTTTTAGAGGACCCAGAGGACTCAGATTCACATGGTGGCTGCCAGAAGGGTGGGGGCCAGGGGCTGGGAGAGGGGGTGAAGAGTGTTTAATGGGGGCAGAGTGTCGGTTTGGGAAGATGAGAAAGTTCTGGAGACGATGGCGGTGACGGTTACACAGCAACGTGAATGCGCTGCTGAGCTGCACACTTAGAAATGGTTAAAATGGTAAGCTTTACATTAAGCGTACTTTGCTACCATTTTAAAAAAACAACAAAAAACAACGGTGGGCTGGATTTGGTGTGTGGCCCATAGTTCTCCGACCCTTTTATTAAAGTGTGTCCATGTGACGGTACATTGGGTGGTCTTCAAAAGCGGTATTTACGAGGTGTATTCAATAATCTGCTTAGATCGTAACATCAAGAAAAACGAGGTTCTGTAACTTATACAGAAAGTCAAAGTAATACCGTGGAAATATTTGGGCGGGTTCTACCTTGGACATTTAAGCTGCGTGAGGTCCAGAGAGCAAACCACACACTGGGCACGTGAAACGGGGCTGGAAGCTTCATTCCTACATGTGCAAGGGCCTCCTTGGCGAAGCCCTGGGTGTTTCTTCAAGACCATGTGAGCTCAGGACTCTGCCCAGCGACCAGGGCCTCCTGTCCGGGAAGGGGTGGCCGCAGGCGAGGATGCCACAGCCAAGCCGTGTCCTCCGGGTGGTGTGATGGATCCTGTGGGGACACTGGGCTTGGGGCCCTGGTCAGCGGGGTCCTCTATGGTTGGTCACGAACCATCCACTACAAATCCTCAGGCAGTCTTCTGGTTCCCAACTAGAAGAGGACACCAAGGACAGCTGGCCATGAAGACTGCAGACCTGCCAGGCTGTGAGCCTATGGGGACCCCAGGATTCAACCTCTGCGGGGACTGTTCAGGCCAAATTGTGTCCCCCCAAATCCAAATGCTAAGTCCTGACCCCCAGCACCTCAGAATGTGCCCTTATTTGGAAATAGGGTCATTGCAGATGTCTGAAGTTAGAATGAGGTCACAGGGTGGCCTCTGACTCAGAATGACTGGTGGTTTTATAAAAAGGGCAAATTCAGACACAGGTGCAGGGGGAGCTCACCGTGTGGGCGTGACGATGTCTCCAAGCCCAGGAGGGGCCGGATGGACCCTCCCTCAGCCTCAGAGGGAGCCAGCCTGCCCACACCAGGCTCTAGACTGAGACAGAATAAACTTGGGCGGCTTAAGTCACCCGGCCCCAGCAGCGGGGGGACAGGAAGCAGACCCTGACAGGGGGAGGGGCTGCAGGACAGGAGGCAACCCCCGGAGCCTGGAGTCTCCACGGCTGACCTCAACCGCTGGGTATCCTCACACCCACATCCTCATTCCAACACTGCACAAAACGCAGCCCCTCTGAGCACGTGTCCTGGTGACCTCTCTGCTCTCCAAGGCCCCTCCCTCCCATCCCTGCTCCTTATAGACATACCGCCTGGACCCTCCACACCCTCCCGGTGACTTTGGGTTGGACGCCTGCCATGAGCAGAATGTCCGTGTCCCCCAAACCCATCTGGGGGGGGCCCCGACCCCCAGTGCAGTGGTATTTGGATGCAGGGCCTTTGGGAGGTGATTAGGGTGAGATGAAGTCATGAGGGTGGGGCCCATGATGGGATCAGCGCCCTTAAAACTCGAGGAAGATTCACCAGAGTTAGCCCTCTCGGCCTGTGAGGACACAGCAGGAGCCTGGGAAGCAGGACCTCACCAGGAACTGACCCAGGTCTCCAACGCCCAGCCTCCAGAAACGTGAGGAATTCCTGTTGCTTGAGCCACCCAGCCTGGGGTATGTTTGTTACAGCAGCTGAGCTGACGGAGACAGGCCCCAAATCCCTAGACTCGCCCTCAGCCTCCCCGGCCCCTCTCCCCACAGGGCTGAAACAGGGTCTTACATAATCAACTCAGCAATGTGGGTCCTCTTCCCACCACCCGCCTCTCGCCCCTTCCCACACACACCCGTGAGTCCCAGGGTCCACACGCAGTTCACACGTAGAAGCCACGTCTCAGAAAGGTCGGGACAAAGTGGCTAAATTCCTCCCCTGGCCGGGGCAGGCCCGGGACGAAAGGGGAACACTGGCCTCCCCTGGCGAGGCTGCGGCTCGAAGGCCCCTGCGACAAGACAGTCCCTGGGGGTCGGTCAGATGATGGACGGCAGCACAGAGGCACAGACACCCGCCCAGCCCCTCACCCACATGAGGATGCCAACGCGTGATGGACTCTCCAACTGCCCGGCTGGAGAGCCAACTCTTTGACATGCAGAAAGTTCAGGAAGGGAATAAAAACTGAAAAGGTAATGTGGGGGGTGGCACCCAGGGACCGCCATCGCTGTGTCCCATCTCCCAAGCCGAGGGGCGGATGCCAGCGCTCAGGTGACAGCACACCCGAACACACAGCGACAGGCGCCAGCAGCTCACAAGATTTTTATTTACTTATGTCTAAAGATTTTTTTTTTTGGTGTGGACCATTTCTAAAGTCTATATTGAATTTGTTACCATATTGCTCCCGTCTGATGTGTTGCTTCTCTGGCCCCAAGGCACGTGGGACCCCAGCTCCCCGACCAGGGATCCAACCCGCACCCCTGCATTGCAAGGCGAAGCCTTAACCACCAGACCGCCAGGGAAGTCGCCGGTTCACAAGACTTTAAATGATGAAAACGTATTTATGTTCTTTGACGGCGTGATTGCTCATCTGGAATTCTGCACCTAGGAAACCAAGAGCGGACCAGAGGGGCCGGCGCGGCGCAGCGGCCGAGGGGAACCCGCCGCCCCCGGGGCCACCACATGCACAGCCCGAACCCCAGCGCCTGCCCGCCCACGCCAAGTCCCGAACCGTGAGCTGAAGACAGGGAGGAATTTTAACTAACCTGACGCCTCCGTATTTCCTTAATATTAGTAAGCACGCGAGGCTCGAATAGAATTTAAAATGGTACGCTCGCCAGGGAGCGACATAAGGGGCAATTCAAAATTTTCCCCTTCCATTTCATTGCGTGTCTCAAATTTTCTGTATTCAACACGTGTTGCTTTTCAACCAGAAATGCTGTTTTAAATACAAAGTGGACAGTCCTGTCTTCACAGTGCTGCCTTCCCGTCCACTCAGTCACCAGCGGCCCTCCCGAGATGCCGAGCGGCACACGTGACCCGGCCCCGGGCTGGCTCAAGGCTCCGGCGGCCTGACCCACGTGGCGGGGCTGACAGTGCTCCCGGGCAGCGGGCTTCGCTGGCCGGTCCCAGGGTCTGGGGACCTCTGGTTTAAGGAGGGGACATCTTCGTGGGAGCCCGTTCAGTGAAAGCCCAGGGAGGACACACCTGAGGTGGAAGCAGGCGGACCCCACCCTCACAGAGGCCACACCCCAGGGGCTGGGTGGGGGACAGCACAAGGCCTGCAGCCCTCCTGCCGTGAGCTGCCTTTGCAGAGGGAGGTGGGACTCCCACAGAGAGGGGCCCCTCAGCCCGGCTAGACGGGGTGGGGTGGTGACAGGGGGTTACGGCCCAGTGAGACCCCATTTACAGGCCCCTTCCGCCTGCAGGGGGCAGGGTCATCCAGGTGAGGGAGGCGGAGCCTGGACCAGGTCCATAGGAAAGGCTGCGACCTTCCTAAGGTCACACAGGAGGGAAGCAGCAGAACTGGAATTCGAATGGGGGGGCATCGAAGGCAGAGCCCTCACTGCCGCGGCGGCCCCGCAGAGAAAGCCGCTATTCAGCACTGGCTCCGCCCCATCAGAACAAAGGACGCCTTCAAGCCACGTGTCCAGGCGGCCAGCACGTGCCAGCCACCAAGCAGCCCGCCCCTCACCGCTGTCCCCGCAGCCCCACCTCGAGGCCAGACCGCCCGCTGCTGCGGCCGCCCAGACGCTGTCCTCACTGCCTCCACACCAGTGCCAGCTCCTCGGCGGCCGGGCGGGACGGGTGCCCACCCCGTCAGGTCAGACGTTCTTCCGTGGCAGGTCACTTCCAGCAGCCACGCCCTCCCCACACACAGGAGCAGAAAGATGGTACCCCCGACTCCCCAAAATGCCAGCTTCAGAGGAAAAGCCACCTCTGAGTTACTCGCTCTGCCCACAGTAAATCTGTTTGATGACATAATATACATATTGCTCCGATATCTTTTCATAGTCCTTTGGTAACGACACCAACATTTTCTGGATGACGAGACCAAAACAGAACAAAATGAACAAACAAAAACTATGCAAAAATAAGGGAATCATTAAAACCCCTCGGAGCAAAGGTCTTATCAGTGGCACGTAAGCTGCAAGGACCACCTGGCATTTCAGGCCACTGTCCAAAGGTGCTAACGTCACTGCTCTCTTGGTCGTGGGGCCCTTCCCAGCTGTGGACACGGTTAGCCCACGACAAAGCCTTAACCCTATAAGCCATGATGCTCCAAACCTATCTGTTATCTCCTGTTTCTCACAGAATTCTTCATTTAAAAGCAGAAGAGAAGATGAGAGAGTTCTCAAGATCTGTCGTCGAACATGAGGATACGGTTAACACTTCTGAACCACACGCTAAAAATGGGCAAGATGGCCCTGTTAGGATGACCAAAATCCAGAACACGACGTCACCGAACACTGGTGAGAGTGTGCGCCAACGAGTGAGGGACTCGCACTCGTCGCCGGTGGGAGTTCAAAACGGACCGGCCACCCTGGAAGACAGCTTTGGTGATTTCTTACAAAATTAAACATAGTCTTACCGGACAATTCAGCAATCATGCTCCTTGGTATGTACCCAAAGGAGCTGAAAACTACGTGCACACAAAAACCTGCACACAACGTTTCTGGCAACTTTATTCCTAACTGTCAAAACGTGAAAGCAACCAAGATGTCCTTCAGCAGGTGATGGATAAAAAAACTGTGGTCCTTCCAGACAGTGGAATATTATTCAGCACTGAAAAGAAATGAGCTTTCAAGTCATGAAAATACATGGAGGAATCTTTTTTTTTAATTAATCAATTATTTATTTACTTTGGCCATGCCACGTGGCATGTGGGATCTTAGACCCCCAACCAGAGATCGAACCCGTGCCCCCTGCACTGGAAGCATGGCGTCTTAACCACTGGACCGCCAGGGAAGCCCCAAGACGTGGAGGAATCTTAAATGCATATTACTCAAGAAGAGAAGCCAATCTGAAAGGGCTACACGTTACATGATCCCAACAATAAGATATTCTGGAAAAGGCAAAACTATGGAGACAGTAAAAGGATCAGTGGTTGCCAGAGGCTGGGGGGAGGGAGAGGGGAACAGGGGGAGCACAGAGGACGTTTAGGGCAGTGAAACTGCTCTGTACGATACTGTCATGGTGGGCACACGTCATCATACGTTTGTCCAGACACACAGAACGCACACCACCGCGAGTGACGCCCAGTGTAAATCACGGGCTCCGGGTGACGACGTAGGTTCGTGGGTTGTAACAAGTGTACCCTCTGGTGGGGTGCTGCTAACAAGGAGGCTGTGCCTGGGGGCAGGGCGGGTATGGCAACTCTCTGTGTCTTCCTCTCAATTTTGCTGTGAACCTAGAACTGCTCTAGAACATAAAATCTTAATAAAGAGAATCAGAGAGAGGGTTGAGATGGTAATTTCTATACCATGTGCTATTTGGCCACGTCTAACTGAAGAAGATGTATCAGGAATGTGGGTGGACGTGGGGCGTCTGACGCTCAGGGGTCTGACCGGTCCCAGATGCTTTGTGGGACAATGGCCAGCGCCCCCGTCATCGCCTTCAAGCATCATCACGTTTATGCGTACAAACCTGTGGCGGGACTAGGGGCTGCCGGTAGCTCTGGGCGACGCGCTGTGCTTCACGCATCTACAGAAATACCGAGTCAAGTCACACGTGGCAAGCATCTCTAAAAACTACAACGTGAATGAAGATTACACAGAGTTCATACGATGTGTGTCTGTAGCGAGGACCTGGACAGCAAAATGGTAAATGCGTGACTATCATCTCGAAGAAATCTGTAAGATGAGTCGCGGTACAAGAAAATTTGAACTGCTCTGAAGTCTTACACACCTTAAGTGAAAGAAACTGAGGTCGTTCCCAAATTTGAAAACAATCCTAAAAATGGACGTGATGTTTCCCATAATAATTTGTGAGGCCAAAAAGAAGATTTTCTAAATGGCCAAAAAGTAAAATTTTGTCAACTATATGGCAGGAAGGACGGAGGTAATTATCTTTGAGGTTTCTCTAGAGGGAATATTGCAAAACTGTCACTTGAGAAGGCAATCACAACGTTTGCAGCTGGAACGTGTTGGGAGAAATGTATTATAGGATCATGCCAAGCGGATACTTAATGGTGAGTCTAACTAGTGATGTTTCTAGATTTTGCGATGCTGTCAGTATTTTAGAAGTTATCATTTATTTATATTGCTATTCTCATTCTAAATACATATACACATGTACGTATAATAGCACACAAGAGTAAGAAAGTACGAGCAGAGAAGAGTACGTGTACTAGGTTACTCTTTGTGCAACGAAAAAGGGTAAATAACACACACACACGTGCCTATTTTTACAAAAAGAAACACAGGAATAAGCCAAAAAAATTAATGAAGTTGGGTGCACATGGGTCGAAGGTACATGAACAGGAATCTTTGCACACAGTTTTTTGTTTGTTTGGGTTTTTTTGCTGTACGCAGGCCTCTCACTGTTGCAGCCTCTCCCGTTGTGGAGCACAGGCTCCGGACGCACAGGCTCAGCGGCCGTGGCTCACAGGCCCAGCCGCTCCGCGGCATGTGGGATCTTCCCGGACCGGGGCACGAACCCGTGCCCCCTGCATCGGCAGGCGGACTCTCAACCACTGCGCCACCAGGGAGGCCCCTGCACACAGTTTTTATTTCTGAATCATGTTCATGTGTTACACAACCCTTCTATAAAATAAACAAAAAGGGATGAGGAACACACCCTAAAACTGAGTGCAGACAGAAATAAATAAACCCGACTGAGTACTACATAGACACAGCCATAGGGACGATGACAACGGAACCTAGGTAAACCCCTGGGAGCCGCGCTCGAACTGAACCAGTGTCGGGGGAGCAGAGGCCAAGGACCAAGGCTGCCAGGGAACCTGGTCGGTGCATGGGCAGAGAGCCCGAGAGGCACGGAGGCGGGCGGAGCCGCAGCAGCTCCAGTTCCGGTGGGAGCTCGAGGGTCAGAGCACGAGCTCGGGTCCTACTCCCGGGGGTGAGGGGCGCATGGAACCCAGCCCTGCTTCTAAAAGCCCTCCCCCACCCCGGGGAGGCCAGGTCCTCAGGGCAACAGCAGCTCCGGGCTGGAACTGGGACCGTGCTTGCTGATCCCAGAGGTGACTATACCAGAAAGCGGGGACGCCCTCAAACGCTGGTGGGAACGCGCCCCAAGCCGGCGGGAGCCGCTTCCCCAGGCTCTGCCGGCCAAATAGAGCCTCAAAAGAAATGACAGAAATGAATTTTAATAAACTCACAATTTAGAAAATTACCCATGCGGGTACGACATTGTTTTTAAACAGGGAGGGGAGCAGGGATGGCTCTTCCTTACAGCATAAAATGCCTACTGATAGCGGTAGAGGGAGTGATGGAAAGAGAAAATGGCCTCGGGAGCGCCACGACAGTAACAACCCTCCCACGGACGCCGACACCACGTGGGGGGACGCAGGACACAGGCTCCCGCGGACCTCCTCTCGTTCCGTGGACCTGAGAGGCGCCCGTGCTGGAAGCAGGACCGCTGGTGGGCGGCACTGGCTCGGAGAGGCAGCTCCGATGACAAAGGATTTGGAAAGAATGTGATCAACGAGAGCACAGTTTGGTGAGAGGCGAGGGTGTGCGTGGTCCGGGGGTCCGTTCTGAGACCCAAATGCTTTCAGGCGAGACATGAAATGCTAACCCAGGAAGGAGGTGCTTAAGACCAGTGTCCACAGTGTGACAACCCTCACAGCGGCTTCACATTCGGTCCTGTCACCGTGGTGGGCGTGCTGCCCCTGCCAGCTGTCTGCGGGGCCGCTCCCGGGAGCCGCTCGCTACTTGGCTCCCCCGTCGACTGTCAAAGGCCACGGGTGCCACCCTGAAGGAGGCCGGCCCGGGGACAGGTGGCACTTCCTGAGCTACGGTCATCAACCAGCTGGGACCCGGTGTCCGTGTCACCCTGCTGACCTTCTCAGATGACCGCGTGTCTCCCCCAGCTCTGCCTGCGGTCGGGTCGCTGGGCGGCTGGGGATCGGCCGCAGTGGGAGCATTGACACCAGGGAGACTGGCAGAAGGGACACCAGCATGAACGTAGCCTTTCCCAGAGCTCAGCTGCTGACATCACAAAACAGTCACTGGACGCTCAACCAGCGAACCTCACACTCACGGGTCGGTTAGTTACGGTCTCCACGTGAATCCACCTTCCGCAGCGGCCGAGGTACACACGGCACCGGCGGACCTGCTCCTGGAGAGGTGCCATCTGCCGGGTCCGTCCTGAACGGCCGCTCGGCAGCCCCAGGCCCCCCGCATGGTCACCCGCACGGGGTCCCCTCCCCAAACAGCGCCAGAGCGGGGCGCGCGGCCACCAAGGTTGACTGGAGCCACTTCCAGCTGCTCCGGGTCAGGCCCGTCGGGTCAGCAGCCAGAAATATGCCTGGGCTCTCCCAGGGCAGCACTGCCATGGCGTTCGTCCTGGGGCCTCACCTGGAGCCGCAATGGCTGGGGCTGGGCCTGTGTCACCATCACTGCTTTACGGAAGGACAGGACGGAAGAGAACAGACCATGCTCGCCGGGAAGATCCCGCGTCCGACGGCGGCAGCTGAGCCACCGTAACAGGCCGACCATCACGCCGCCCCTCGTGCCCTCCTGCCCTCACCGTCTCTCCTGGGTGAAGGGACGGAGGGAGAGCCTGTGTCCCCACCTACGGGGGTCAGAGATCCCCCTGCCTCACCGCCCACGGGGGCTCCAGGTCCACCTCACACCCCTGAGCCCCCAGCACCACCCTCCTGGGGAACGGTCTGGCCCTCACACTCCCCAGACCCACCTGAGGAGCTCCCAGTGGCTGAAGCTGGAACGATGTGGGCAACAGAAGAAGAAAGTCATACTGGATGAGAATCCCGGGTACAAAACCACCATCTGTGAGTCCAGACTGATATGAAGAAAGAAAGCAATGGAAGGGACATCCAACACCCCGAGCAGAAGAGTCCAGGTAATCCGCATGGACGCCCCCTCCCCTCCTGATGGGCTGTGCTGACAACCTTCCTCAGAGGAGAGGATGCAAAGGGAGAAAGAGGGATTCTGCAGGGGGCACCTGGCAGACACACCTCAGCCAGGTGAGCGAGGCCACGTCACCTGGTGATGTGAGAGCAGGTGCCCCGACGTGACGTGATGAGAAGGGCGGCGCCTCCGTGGCTCCTCCCCAGGCCCCCGACCCCAGTCTAAGTGTGAGAAAAACATCAGACAAACATCAGACAAGAGGGGCAGTCGACCCACACCTGGCCAGCACTCCTGCACACGGCCAAGGTCACAAAAACCAAAGGCCTCTGAGGCCTGTCGCAGCCAGAGGAGCCCGAGGACACGTGACGACTGAATGTCATGTGGGGTCCCGGGTGGGAAGAGGACACGGGGGCAAACTGAGGAATCCCGAGTGAGGTGGGGCTCGAGCTCGTGGAAACGTGCGTACGTGGGATCATAAGCTGTGACTGACGTATACACTGGTGCTACCGGCTCCCGTGCCGCCGTCCCAATTCTCCCTAACCCCAAGCCTGTTCTAAAACATAAAGTCTATCAACTCACACGCACAGACCACTGCTGGGAAGCGCCCGCGACGCGTCAGCCCTGCCACCTCCCGCTGCCCCTCGCCGGGGGCCACCCCACCCCACGCCGCTGTCAGCCCCGCATCCTCTGTCCCACGGTCACTCGGGCCCTCGGACAGGCTGATTCCAGATGCCCACGCTCGCCCACATCCACCCGCGAAGGCCTGTCCCAGAGCTGGTTCTCCTGCATAATTCAGCCTCGGGAAAGAATCACCTACGTGGTATCCAGGTAAACACAGCAGCAGGAACACCATCATTTTCCTACGTTCCCTCCCAAGACCACAGTCGAAGGAAGGAAAGCACCGATAAACCCGTCACAGCAAAGAGAAGCGGGGGTGGGGGGTGGGAAGAGGGGCACCACGTGGCACCCTCGGAGATGGGTGGCCGGCCGGGGGTCACAGGAGACGGGGCAGGGCGGAGCCCCCCAAGGCCTCAACTCAGAGGCTCCTGGTCTCTGAGGAGGAGACCCCTGGCCTCACCCTGGCGGCGGGCAGAATGAGGGCCCAGCCTGGTCACCCAGCTTGAGACCCCCGGCCTCCCGGGAGCAGCCCAGCCAGGACACTGCACCAGTCATCCCCATGGGCAGATGACCACGGGTCATGGGGGCCGGGGGAAACCTCCTAGCGATACAAGCCAAGGAGAAGCACCTGGGTGGACACGCAGTGGGAAGGGCAGAAGAACGCGTTTAGAAGGAAGACACCAGCTCTTCCTGCACCTGCCCTGCTCTGCTCGGACCTGGCCGCGGGCGCCAGCGCCTCATTCACGCACCTGGTTCTCCAAGTAGCGGGGACTCTCACCCACAATCACACTCCATTTACGAGGGTCTGAGCAGGGGCCTGACCCTTGGCAGAGAACCTGGACTTGGGCCCAGCCTGCGGGGGATGGGCCCCAGCTCCACCAGCCACAGCTGTGTGCTGTGGGAAAATGACCTGACCTCTCCGTGCCTTGGGTGGCATTCTCTCCACGGGACACAAACAATAATAGCAGGTACCCATAGGGCAGCACGAGGATTAAAGGATTCATGCCTGTGAAGCCTTACAGCCAGAGAAGTGCTCAGTGACTCACGTAATCACTTTACACGATGGGGCCTCTTGCCACAATTAATAACCTCAAAGAAGCACTGTGATCTCCCAGCTCTGAAACAAGAGCAGGACAGTCTATTCTAGAAAGGAACCTTCAGAGAACAAAACAGAGCTCTTGGAAGCTAAAAAACAAGGACAAGACAACACATTTAGTAGATGGTTTGGACAAGAAAAATTAAAGATATCACCTAGAAAATAAAATAGAAGAAGTGGAAAATAGAAAATCAGAAAACCAGTCCAGGAGTTCCAACAAACCATCAGTGGGAAGAGAAGGTAACAGAACCATCAAAGGTGAACCATCAAAGAAATAACTGAACAGGGCTTCCCTGGTGGCACAGTGGTTGAGTCCACCTGCTGATGCAGGGGACACGGGTTCGTGCCCCGGTCCGGGAAGATCCCACATGCCGCGGAGCGGCTGGGCCCGTGAGCCATGGCCGCTGAGCCTGCGTGTCCGCAGCCTGTGCTCCGCAGCGGGAGAGGCCACAACAGTGAGAGGCCTGCGTACCGCAAAAAAAAAAAGAAACAACTGAACAGAACCTTCCCATCAGGAATGCCTTGAGTTTCCACGTTGAAAGTTCCAGCACAAGAGACAAAAAGGCCCACATCCAGGCACATCATCGTGAAACCTGAGAATATAGAAGACAGAAGTTCCTAGAAACTTTCAGCAGAAAAAAAAAACAAAACAAAAACACACACAACAATCAAAATGGCCTCTGACTTCGCCATCAGACCAGAAACTAGTGGACCACAGTCGGTTCCTCCAAGGTGCCGAGGGGGGCGATTCTAACAGGCTTCCATATCCAGCTAAACTATCACCCATGTTCCACTCAAGTAAAAGCACTTCCACTCCAGGTCTCAAAAGACTTACCTCTCACCCCCAACCCCAGGGCCCCTCTTTCAGAACATCTCTGGAGGACGTCTTAACCAGAGATGAAGCCAAGAAAGGGAACAGGGGAGCCAGGGATGGAGGCGGCGGGCAGAGCAGAGCGGCAGGAGATTGCGGGATGAAGGCAAAGGGAGGTGCTGGGCATGCAGTTCAGGGCCTGGGGGGCCCCGGGAGGGCTGTCCCTGCGCTGGGAAGATAACGGGCAAATATGAGGCAGGACTTCTAGAAAACTGCAAGGACGAAAATCAAGACAAGTATTAACAGCAAGAAAAACTACAAGTTGTACAAGACAGGAAGTCTAATGCTGGTGGCTCATGGCCACGAGATATAAACAGTCAATGACAAAACAACCCTACTGGGGGTAGAGGGAGGGAGGGAGAGCTGAGCTGACGTGGAACAAGTAACACCCCCAACGGAAAAGTGTGATCCGGAAATCTGGAAATACATGCCAAGGGTGGCAGAGGGGTGGCGACACCTGTTCTCTCTCTTTAAACCACATGGACTATTCAACACCTTAAAATAGAAACATAAAACCCAAAATTAAATGCAAGGTATGAAAACAATATACAACGCAAACTGTACACATGCACATCTCCTGACCAGGACCCACCAGCCCAGCCCCTCCATGTTTGACACAACCTTGTTCCATCCTCCCAACAAGCCCACATCACAGAAAAGGAAACAGGCACAGGGCAGGGGGCCATGGGGCCACTTGACCAGGGCAGCCCTGGTGTGCTGACCCCAGCTCTCCCTCCCAGGCGCTCTTCACCGCACACACACACAGATGCTCCCCACTGCCACAAATCAACTCTTCTTAAACTTCCCACAGAAGACACAGGCAAAAAAGCAGACTTTGAAAAGACCAGGGAGGGCTTCCCTGGTGGCACAGTGGTTAAGAATCCTCCTGCCAATGCAGGGCACACGGGTTCGAGCCCTGGTCCGGGAAGACCCCACATGCCGCGGAGCAACTAAGCCCATGCGCCACAACTACGGAGCCTGCGCTCTACAGCCCGCGAGCCACAGCTACGGAGCCCGCATGCCTAGAGTCCGTGCTCCACAACAAGGGAAGCCACCGCAATGAGAAGCCCGCGCACCGCAAAAAAGACCCAACCCAGCCAAAAAAAAAAAAAAAAATAAACTTAAAAAAAAAAAAAAAAAAAAGACAGACCAGGGACTTCCCTGGTGGCACAGTGGTTAAGAATCTGCCTGCCAATGCATGGGACACGGGTTCGAGCCCTGGTCCGGGAAGATCCCACATGCTGCGGAGCAACTACTCCCGTGCGCCACAACTACTGAGCCTGAGCTCTAGAGCCCACGAGCCACAGCTACTGAGCCCACGCACCACAACTACTGAAGCCCACGCACCTAGAGGCCGTGTTCTGCAACAAGAGAAGCCACCACAATGAAAAGCCCCCACGCCCCCATGAAGAGTAGCCCCCACTCGCCGTAACTAGAGAGAGCCGATGTACAGCAATGAAGACTCAATGCAGCCAAAAACAAATAAATAAATAAATTTGTTAATTAAAAAAAAAAGACCAGACACATGCAAACTACCAAGCTCAACAATAAAATGCAAATTCAGGGTCCCCTCCATCCCACCCCACCCCAGCCTCGCATGTACAATCTCCTGTTCACCCAATAAATGATCATGGACTGAAATGAAGCTGAAACAGCCTCCACAGCTGTCAGACCACGGTTCGGCACCTTTGAAATAACTACCGAGAAAGGCTCGTTAGTTGTCAACTCGGCGTCCTTGCCTCTCCTGATCTGGAACCTCTCTTGGAGGAAACGGGGACCCACCGGCTCATGGTTCGGCTATCTGGGGGGGGATCAGAATCCGCTGGGCCTGGGTGGAGGCCTCAGAGACACGGAGGAGAAGCAGCCAGGCACCGACGAGGTGGCCTACTCTACATTTTAGGACGATCCTAAAAATAAACCGCCACGTCCACATACACGGCGGGGATTTTGTGGCGCCACCTCCCGATCGGATGATGTCAGCCATGATTTCGTGACCAAAACAACTCAAACGCTGGGTAACTGGTGCAGATGGCTGATTTTGGACAAAGCTTTTCCTGCCCCTCCCACAAAGCAACAAGCTCTTACGGACAGAGAGCCTGCTTGGTGCCCACCCCTGGGCTGGGAGCCGGGGACCCCACTAGAGCATGAAACGCCCATCCGACCCTTGTGGAACCGTAGCCCCAAGCGCCACCTGCCCTGCAAGAGTGGAGGGAAAAGACGAGCAAAGGCCCAGCGGCAGCAGGGATCCACCAAGGGGGCGGCCAGACCCGCCAGCCCCCAAACGCGCCTTTCCCAGAGAGCGAGGCAGGGAAACATGGAAAAGAATCGTTCTCTGTTCTGTGATGTAAACAGAGACGTGACACCCGGAAAGAGGGCTGGTCCTCCGTGGGGCTGGGCGTCGCTGGGCCCTGGCTCTGGCGGGCAGCGCTCAGGGCATCCTCTGTCCGCCACGACAGCCCCATGACAGCCCCACGACAGCAGGAAACAACTGCTCCCCAGGCCTTCGGATGCTCAGTGGGGCCTGAAGCCTGAGCCAGGCACACTCTCCGACCAGAGCTCCGAGGAGGATGGGCCTCCCGGGGGTCGGACTGCATGGGATCCGCTCCGTCCTGGGGGGTAAACACAACCCCCCCCCACTGCTCAAATGTTAAAGGGAACAAGATGGGAACACGGGGAGCTTCTGAAGCAGGACGTCTCCGCAGGGACGACAGACGACCCTGACGGGGCCCTCAGGTCGGTGCCCAGGGACGGGGGGCGGAGGGTGACATCCACCCGGAGGGGCTCCCGGCCGCTCCGTGTGACCGACTGATAAATAGGCAGCCCTGGCAGTAAAGTCTGGAAGGTTACGGAGCTCACACTCCTTACGTAACTGTCAGCAGCTCTGAACTTTGTGAAGGCGGCCCGTCGTGGCTGACGCAGCAGAGACAGGAGAGTGGTGAAGCCACACGGATACAGGTGGGCCCTGCCACTGCCCCACCTGGCAGCATCAACACAGGATGGCTGTGGTTTTGGGGGCGTTCACTCCTCCCACCTGTCCCCCATTCACGGCTTTGACTAATCCCAGCCGAGACCCTGAGGCCTGGAAGTCACGTCCTGGGTCTTTGGGCAGCGTGTCTGCCCTGAGGGTCCCACCAGCCCTGCACGGGCAGCGTGTGATCGCGTGAAAGGACAGAGGCCAAGACATCCTGAAGAAACTATGACACAGCTAATTTCTGCTCCTTGGCCGGTACACGTGTGCGCCAACACCCGCTCCATCTCCCTTTCCCATGCAACCCTCCAATGCACCCTACGTTCTGTGATTCTAGGATCCAAAACAAATGAGTCACCCCCGCATCCCGGGCTGGCTGCAGGGTGGCCGGTACAACAGTCCTTCTGCTCCTGGGGGAGGGGCGGCTCTGCCAGAACAGCCTCCCCGTCACCCCAGCACCGTCCACATGGTGGGGAACCCACCACCCAGCAGCCCACCCGCCCGGCTCCCCACCAGCCTTGGGTGGGCGGGGGCTGCCTGCTGGTGTTTTTGATTTTTACAAAAACACCTTTTGCAAAATGGACGTCAGAAAAGCACCCACATCCCCACCTCCCCGCGAGCTACGTGCAGCCCCGGAGCGTCCGAGTCTACCTCCAGTCATGTCAGAACAGGGACCCGGCCGCCGACCTCCCAGGCCCGGGCGGAGAAGCCAGACGCCGACACGACCTGCCTGCCCTCAACGCGGAGCCGGAGCCAGAGCCAGGACCGCCGGGGCTGCGGGAGCACAGCCGCTCTGCGCATGGGGCTCAGGGCTGGGACACAGGTGCCGGCCGCGGGCAGCCTGGGCAGCCGGGGGCCCCAGGCGGCCCCATCGTGGCGCTGCCCACACGCAGGCGGCAGCAAGGCGGAGCAGAGAGCAGGCAACACACATGCACGCTCACTCCAGACCCTTCGCCGCTAAGCCCCGGCAGCACAACTCCCAGGAAGAGAGCAGGGCCCCCGGCCAGGCTGCCACATGAAAACGAGGCTGCTCCCAGAGCCAACCAGCCGCGCGGCCGGGCCTCGGTCACATACCGTCCGATTTCAGGGGCAGGTTTCCTCCCCCTCCACCCCCTCCCCCGCCCCCCACAACAGCCGCATCCCTCGCTGGGCACGCTCCCCTGGGGCTTGTTTTTCTAAAACCTGTCACCCCTCGGCGCTGTTCCCCTGCGCACTCGGAGCTGCTGCGGCCACATCCCTGCCCGGGGCCGGTGGCACCGGCGCGCCTGTGTTTGGAGCATCTGTGCAGCAGGGTGGCTGCAGGCCGGGTGCCACACAGCCGAGACGCGGACCATCGCGGCTGCCCTGCCGGGAGATGCGCATCACTTACCGGGCTTTCTTCCACTGCCTCCTCGGCCGGATCCTTTATGCTCTACGGAGCAGTGGGCATGAAAGGAGGCATCCTCCTTCCCTGAATGTGCCGACGCTGCCCCCTGCTCCCCTTGGACCCGACAATAGGCAAGGGGGGCTCACACACCAGGGTAGATATTTAAAGGAAGGCTGGCTGGCCTGTCCCCCGCCTCTCACATCCCTGCCTCCTCATGTCTCCAGGCCCGGGTGGTACCCGGCTCCCCTGGGAAGCTGGAGCCGGCAGCTGAGGCACCAGCTAAAACACGGCCTGGATGTCGAGGAGCTGACGTCACAGGACCACAAGCATCTCTGCATTGAAATGGACCTGAAGGGAGCCCAGGGCAGCGGCTCGGCCTCCCGGAGCTGCTCAAACGCAGCGTCCATGGGGAACAGAGCCCGGCGGGGCCTGGGGCCACCACATCAGGCTCACCGGCCGGGATGCGGGGATGCCGCGGCCACCAGAGTGCGGGTGATCTCCGACCTGCATCGCTGAGGCCAAGAATGGGTCCAGCGTGAATGCTCACGGGTCCCAAGGCCTGGGCACTGTGGCCCGGGGGGAGGGGAAGGAGAGAGGCCTGGCTCCGGTCAATGAGGCAGAGAACCCAGGTCAGGAGGCGTGTCTTGATGCTGCTGCTACTCTGGGGGGTGGGGGGCCAGCGGCAAGGGCAGAAATGGGGGAACCGAGCTCCCAAGGAGGCAAGTATCGGGGTGACCAGCCTGGAACCGCACCTGCTCCAGGCTGAGGTGGGAGGTGGGCCCCCCCCCCCACGCGGCCTGTGTCGTGCCGGCCGTGGCCAGAGTGGACCCCGGACCTCCGACACCCGCCCCAGGACCCACTACACCCGGCATCCGGCCCTGGCCGGCTTTTCCCTCCGATTCCAAAATCACGAGGGGACTCGGCTCCCCTCCCTGGAGCCCCCAGGGCTTGTGCTCAGCCTGTGTGGCCAGGCTTCACACTGGGGGCACGGAGCATGCTGGAAACTTCTCCCCCCCACCCTCAGGCCTCCCTCCTCTGATCGATTCTAGGCAGGCAGCCGGCTCAGGAGTCTACGCTTACCCATGTTCCCGACACAGAGTCCGCGCCAAAGCTCTGGGTCTGGACTCCAGCTCCTTCCCTTGCTCCGGGCTGAAGTCACCTTGGAGCTTCTCTGACCCGGCATCGAGTGACCGTGCGAGGGTGTCTGAAACTCAGTACAACTCCAGAAGCGCCACTGGAGTAGAAAGTCCCCAGAAGCTGTGAAAGTATCCATCGATAACACCTCGTGGTAGCACAGCCCTGCTCCCCCGTTGCCGTACTGGGGCTGCTTTCACACCACACGGCAGCTGAGAGCCCAAGACAGAGGCTAAATGGCCCAAAGAGCCCAAAATATTTATCGTTTGGCTTTTACAGGAAAAGTTGGCATAACCCTAAGACTATAAAATCATAAAATCGCGGAACCATCACATCCACAGTGGGCTTCGATGGGAAATGCAGATTTATCCTGAGTCCAAGGGGAGAACCCGCAAAAGACGCGCTTGGTGTCACCGCTGCTGCCCTTCAGCCATCTCTCCTCCAGTCATTCCAAACACCCAGCTTTGCAGAACTCTAGAAAACCCAAGCTGAACCAGGAGACCGTGCATTTCACTGGAAGTCCATTTTAGGTGGAAAAGTAGCTGTCCCAGGTTATTGCAAGTAATTTGAGACAAAGCTGAACGAAACTGGATTTTTTTCTTTTTTCTTTTTTTTTTTTTTGGTCACTCTGCAGGGCTTGCTGGATCCTAGTTCCCTGACCAGGGATCAAACCCGGGCCCCGGCAGTGAAAGCGCAGAGTCCAAACCACTGGACCGCCACAGAATTTCCTGAAACTGGATTTTTAATAAACAGTACACACACCTATAAACACCAGGAAATAGCAGGCGTCCGTTCTCCTGAAAGGATTCGGTGGTAACGGGTCCACCCACACCTGCTCGACCACCTGGCCCACCCCAGCCCCCCACCCACGCTGGGCCTCGTTCTCGTCCTCTCACTCTGAGGACGCTGGGTGGCCTTGAGCGCACGACGGGGGCAACTTCCTCGCCCTTGATCCACCAGCGGGGGCAGGGGAGGCGGCGAGCTGGGTACTCAGCCTGTTCCCGGAGCCCTTCTAGCTCTGCTAGTGCACACACAGCACCCAAGGGGGCGGTCACTCCAGACCCCTTTCACAGCAGGGGAAACCAAGGCACAGGAAGCTGCCTCACCTGCCCGGAGCCGGGGTTTGAACCCGGCAGCATGGCGGCACCGCCCTCTGGGCTCTCACAAACACACGCGTGTTCAGGAGCCGCCACCATCGCACGGAGCGACCCCTGGTTTCCCTGGGTGGGTCGTGGCCGCGGGAGACGTGCCCCAGCCAAGGCCCCTCCAGGACCAGCTCTGCTTCTGGGCGGTCGCCCGGCGTGTGTCCGGGAGGCACGCGAAGCTTCAGAGCCAGAGAACAGGCGGGACGGCAGCTCCGGGCACAGCGGGTGGGAACGTGAACGAGAGAGGCGGGTGGGCAGGGGGCCCAGCCTGAGCCCCATCCTCTCCCACAGCCACTGGCGGGGATGCCCCTTGCCCCGCAACCCACCGTGGCCCCTGCAGCCCGTGGCTGTCCCCACCAGCCTCAACCCGGCCCCACTCCGTGGTCACCACTCCTCTGGGCTTCCGGACGTACAAGCCCAGGTGAGAGCCCAGGTGAGTCTCCCTTCCGCTCACTCTCCCATAGGCTGACTCGCATGTATCCAGGTACTTGCCTTTAACACCTCAGGCTGTGAGAGCTTTCTGGCCCCAGAATAGGAGAGGAAATGGCTTGGGGCCCAGCTGCAGGGAGAGCAGGGCCAGGCTGCCACCCCCACGCCACTGCCACTTATTGGGAGTAAGAGGGCTTCGGAGGCCCCCAAAGGCCTGGGGCTCCTGACAGGTGAGGAAGCCTGGCCCAGCCCACAGGGGCTGGCAGGGGGCACAGCTGCAGACAAAGCCAGCAGTCATCCTCCTAGCCAGACTCCACCTCCAGACCTGAGGGGTGAGGCCGGACAGGGTCCTGGCCCAGATACAATTTCCCCGACCCTGGGGGTCCTGCCCTGGGTGCCAGGCTCGGCCCCAGAGCCACACAAGGGCCACCCAGGTGACAAACAGGGTCCTCTGCAGCACTGCCTGCCCCCCTGAACGTGGGACGCCTCTCCCTGGGAGCAGGCTGGAGGGGGGTTCCTACACCAGCCAGCCCACCCAACAGTCCAGGGACACCTCTGTCGCTTGAGCGTGTGGACAGGCCGGGACCAATGACACGAAGCACACAGGCTGCCAGCGCCAGGTTCCCAGGACCTCGCAGGACACTGCCGGCTTTTAAGACGGGATCCAGCACCAAACCCCCAGATTTGCATTTTCTCCGAGGCCTTTAAGGACTAAGAAGCCCGGCTGAGTCCAGACCCGCCAGCCCTGCCCCGGCCGGATCCTGGTGTTGACGCTGCAGCCCTCCTTCCCACACCCCTTCCCAGGGGTCACTCGAGCACCCGCAGTGTCCACGGCTAACTCCCTGTGACAGGGCCTCCAACGAGACTCCTCCTCCAGGAAGCCCTCCTGGGGCCAACTTCACCACCCACAGGGACACTCCCAAGTGACCAAGAGGGCTTCGTTTATTGCATTTATTCTGCCCTGTAAGTGCCCCCAACTGTCCTTTAAAACACACTGAATAACCACTCGCTCCATGGAGGTCCCAGCGCTTTACAAACAGTGCCTGATTCACAGTCCCATTACCCCATTTTACAGGTAAGGAAAGGCAGTAGCTAACGGGTCTGTCATCTGCTCCACTGGCAGAGCTGCGGCTGCTGCCTGGACACCTGCCTGATTCCCAGCCAGGCACACACAGTCACTACCCAACATTCCCAGGGAGGCCACTCCACCCCTCGGCCGCCCTGCTGGGGGCTCGCTCCAGCTGCCAATCACCCCCAGCCCCCAGGCTGGAGTCAGGTCCCTGGGAAGAGCCCCTGTGGAGGAGGGGCCGGCAGGAGGGGCCGACAGGGGTCCGGTCACACTGAGGGGAGTGCGGCCAGATGTTAAGGACAGCGGCCGTCAGAGGGGGCCGACGGGGCAGTGGGCAACAGGACCCCACTGTCCTCGGGAGGGCTGAAGGTCTCGACCATGCTTAGCCCCTGCTGGGCCTGCTCCCTGCGGGAAGACCCACGGACGTGCCACCCAGACCCACAATCTGTGCGCGAGTAGCCGGCCCAGGCGATGCTCCTGAGCGCCAGCCTGGCCGCAGCACAAGCTTCAGGTCCCCGTCCCCCACACCTCTGAGTGGGGCCTGGTGTGAATCCGCCTTCCACCATCCGACCCAGGGTCCCACCCCTCAGAGCTCCGCACGGGACCCCGACCCAAACACTGCGAGGGCCCTGGGCTCCCTGCAAACCTGCACAGCGTCTGCCGCAAAGCTCCACGCCAGAGGCCCGCAGGGACCCTGTGCAGAGGGCACCTCCCGGGGGCAGACCACACCCACAGGGTGCGGGGGGATCGGACCACCCACCGCCCCACGAGGAGACTGGGCAATCGGACCTGAGTGTAGTCGACTGTAGGGGGCTGGGTGCTGGCCCGAGACACGTCCACGCCTAGACCCTGGAATCTGCAGATGGGACCTTACCCGGAAAAGGGTCTTCACAGACGTGAGGAAGTAAGGGGCTCAAGAGTGGCCCTATATCCAATGACATGTCCTTGTAAGAAGAGGAGGAAAGACAGGCGGACACAGAGGGGAGGTGCCCATGAAGCCGGAGGGAGGAGTGTGCGGCCAGAAGACCCAGACCTTTCTCCCCCGGAGCTCCCACTGCAGACTCCGTCTCCAGCTGTTCTGAGCTCGGGGTACCAGGTCATGCAGCCCCAGGACCTAACATGCCCAGCAGCACCGCACACCCCCAAGTCCCCGTTGCCCTGCGCCAGGCCTCTCCCTCCCGTCGGGCCTCGTGGCTGCAGGGACAAGTGGCCCAGCAGAGCCTAGAGCAGGCCACCCAGTGGGCACTCAGGGACCCTGCTAGGAAGGGGCCCGGCCGCCTGCTGGCCCTGCGCCCTCCCTTCCTGATGGGGGTGGGACGGCCAAGGGGAGGCGAGGAGGGTCCCTGACGGGATCCCTGCACACCGCCCGGGTGCGACCCTGATGCTCACTGCGGCAATCCCGGTGGGGACCGGCCTGCCGTCTGTCACCGTGACTGTATGCCCTGGAGGAGCCGCGACCCAGGCCCGTGTGCGGCGCACTCTCCACATCCCCACCGCCCCCAGGTACGACATCTGCTGCATCTCACAGGCTCCCCGAGTCCCGCTGCCCGAGGCGCAGAGCAGAGACCTGGGTTTGCTGCATCTCGGGCCCGAGAGCTTTGGCCACTCACGTCTGAGACAGGAGACGCGCCCAGCGACACCCAGGCCAACACCACCGGGGACACAGCTGTACGTTCTAGACGGATCAAAGACCAGAATGCAAGAAACGAAATATGTCTTCCATTTGGGGGAGCTAGAAAGGAAAATGTGAAACAGGCTGAAACGCACAAAAATCCAACATGAACACTTCCGTGTGAGCAGAGGAGGACCCCCAGTGGGATGGATAACGCACAGAGGGCACCGTGAGGTCACAGAGCCCCTCTGTGCCGCCACCACCCCGCGCTTGGCACTGGGCTGCCCGGCGCCCTTGTCAGAGCCAGCAGGTGGCCCTCCCTCGGGCCCCAGTGCTGCCACGTCATTCCTGGACTCCAATAAGCCACCCAGAGCCACCACCTGCAGGTCCCACCTCCCCCGGGGACGTCACCAGCCAGCCCAGCTCTCCCCGCACACAGCGCCCCGGAACGCCCTGGAAAGGTGCTTCCGCTTGGTGGGAGGGAGCCTCCCGGTCTCCCAGCTGCCATCAGGACCCTGCTGCCGACAGCAGGGAGCACACTCTCCCAGCTGAGCCGACGGCACATTCACCTCCATCGCCTGCACCTCGCGGGCAATGCAGGGCAACCAAGCTCCGCTTGCGCAGGACGTGGAACCGGACAGAAGCCAGAACCCTTTAAGGTGGGGCGTCTCCCGGGCCCTGCTGACAGTTTATTCTGATGATGCCTCAACATACACAGACCTGAAAACTTCTCTGTGCTGTGGCCAGAACAAAATGGCCAATTCAGTGTCTTAAAAACCTATAACCTGTGCATGAATGTCCACAATAGCCAAGATGCAGAAACAACCCAACGTCCAACAACAGGTGAATGGATACATAAGATGTGACGAAACACCCAAGAGGGGGCCGTCCCTGGTGCCGCAGTGGGTAAAACTCTGCCCTCCCAGCCATCAGGCCACACGGTAAGTCTCAATCGATTTTAAAGGACAGATATCACACAAAATGTCTTCTGCGACCACAGCAGGATCGTTAGAAATTAACAAGAGGAGGAAAACTGGAAAATTCACAAATGTGTGGAAATTCAACAACACACTCTTAAACAAGAAAGAAAGAAATGTAAAGAAATGTAATGTAAAAGAAAGAATGTAAAGAAGAAAGAAATGTAAAGAAGAAATCACAATGTAAATTAGAAAATACTTAAAGACAAATGAAAACAAAGACACAACATACCAAGACCTAAGGGATGCAGAGAAAGCGAAGCTAAGGGAGAAATTTACAGCTATAAATGCTTCCCTTAAAAAGTAAGAAGGATCTCGGGGCTTCCCTGGTGGTGCAGCGGTTAAAAATCTGCCTGCCAACGCAGGGGACACGGATTCTGGCTCTTGTCCGGGAAGATCCCACATGCCACGGAGCAACTAAGCCCGTGCGCCACAACTACTGAGCCTGCGCTCCAGAGCCCGTGAGCCACAACTACTGAGCCCACGTGTCTCAACTACGGAAGCCCGCGCACCTAGAGCCTGTGCTCCGCAACAAGAGAAACCACCGCCATGAGAAGCACGTGCGCCACAACGAAGAGCAGCCCCCGCTCAAGGCAACTAGAGAAAGCCCGCGTTCAACAACAAAGACCCAACGCAGCCAAAAATAAATAAATAAAATAAATTTTTTTTAAAAAAGAAAGATCTCAAATCAACAGCCTAACTATACGACTTAAGAAACTAGAAAAACAAATAAAACCCAAAGCTAGCAGAAGGAAATAATAAAGATTAAAGCAGAGATAAACAAAACAGAGAACAGAAAAACAATAGAGAAAAATCAGTGAAACCATTTTTGTTGAAAAGATCAACAAAATTGACAAACTTTTAGCTAGGTGGACTAAGAAAAAAAGGAAAGGCTCAAATTACTAAAATCAGACATGGAAGTGGGAGCATTACTACTGATTTCACAGAAGTCAGTAAGAGACTACTATAAACCATTGTACACCAACAAACTGGATAACCTAGATGAAATGCACAAATTCCTAGAAACACAGAATCTACAAGACTAAATCACTAAGAAACAGACAACCTGAATAGACCTATAACTAGTAAGGAGAGTGAAGCAGTAATAAAAAAAAGAAAAGCTCCCCGACAAAGAACAGTCCTGGACCCGACAGCCTCACTGGTGAATTCTACCAAATATTTAAAGAAGAACTAACACCAATCCTTCCCCAACTTTTCCAAAAAACTGAAGAGGGAACATTTCCTAACTCGTTCTAGGAGGTCAACTTACCCTAACGCCAAAGCAAGGCAAAGAGACTACAAGAAAAGAAGACGAAGGACCAACGTCCCCTAAGAAAAATGACACAAAACTCAACGAAATACTAGCAAACCAAATTCAGCAGCACAGTAAAAGGGTTACGCACCGTGACCAGGGGGGAGTTATTCTTGGAATAAAAAGATGAACAATCCATAATGTGATGAACCACATTAACAGAACAAAAGAAAGACATGCGATCAGATCAACGGATGCAGAAAAGGCATTTGACAAAGTAGAAAATCCTTCTACCATAAATACATTCAACAAACTAGGAATAGGAGGTACCTGGTATGTTTTTCCCCATACTACCAAGCAATTAACTCAATTCTGACACCATCTCCCTGCAGGTAGCGTCAGACCCCACAGGGTAAGGGCTCAGTCCTACAAAGACTGCCCACCACCCCACTTCAATGCCAGTTGCCCGTCCAGGTTGACACCTGCTTCTGACCCACGGCTATAGATTGGAGGCTCACACCCCCCTCCTCAATTCGATTAATTTGCTACAGCAGCTCACAGAACTCAGAGAAACATTGACCTTCCCAGATTAATTCAGGAACAGCCAGAAGGAAGATGCACAGGGCGAGGCACGGGGAAGGGGTGCGGAGCGTCCACGCTCTCCAGGAGCCACTCCCCCAAATCTGATCTGAGAGCTCTCTGAGCCCCATCCTTTCGGGGTTTTATGGAGGCTTCATTGCATAGGCACAGTTGATTAAATCACTGGCAGTTGTTGGAGATAAGTTCAACTTCCTGCCCCTCACCACTCCCTTAAGGTCAGGGGCTGGGACTGAAAGTTCCAAGCCTCTAATCTCTTTGTCTTTCCGGTGACCAGCCCCATCCTGAGGCTATCAGGGCCCCCACCCTAAATCACCTCCTAACGAATGACAAGACACTCCTATCACTCAGGAAATTCCAAGGGTTTTAGGAGCTCCTTGCCGTAAACTAGGGACAAGGACCAAGTACATTTCTCATACCCTAGAAACCACCTCAGTACAAGAAAAGCCATACAGGAAAAACCCACGGCAAACATCACACTCAACGGTGAAAGACTGAAAGCTTTTCTTTCAAGATCAAGAACAGACAAGGATGCCCACTATCACCATTTCTATTCAACAGAGTACTAGAGGTTCTAACCAGAGCAATTAGGCAAGAAAAAGAAATAAAAAGCATATAAATTGAAAAGGAATAAATAAATTATCTCTGTTCACAGATGACATAGAAAACTGATTCCACAGAAACGAAATAGCAAAATAGCAGGATAGCAAGTCAACACATAAAAATCAGTTGCATTTCTATATCCTCACAGTGAGCAACCCAAAAAGGAAATTACAAACACAGTTCCATTTACATTAGCATCAAGAATAAAATACTTAAGCATATATCTAACAAGGAAGTGATAGACTTGTACATTGAAAACTATAAAACAGTGCTGAAAGAAATTAAACAAGACGTAAATAAGTAGAATGACATCTCGTGTCTATGGATTAGGAGAGTTAATATCGTTAAGATATCAATACTACCCAAAGTGATCTGAAGAGTCAATGCAATCACTACCAAAATCCCAATGATGTTTTTGGCAGAAAAACATCCTAAAATTGTTATGGAATCTCAAGGGACCCAGAAGAGCCAAAACAATCTTGAAAAAGAACAAAGCTGGAGGACTCACACTCCCTGATTTCAAAACTCACTGCAAAGCTACAGTAATCAAAACTGTGCTACTGGCATAAAGACAGACAAACAGACCAATGGGATAGAATAGAGAGCCCAGATATAAACCCTCACACATATGGTCAAATGATTTCCAGCAAGGGTGCCAAGACCATTCAATGGGGAAACGACAGTCTTTTCAACAAATGGTGTTGGGAAAACTGGATATTCACATGCAAAAGAACAGAGTTGGACCCTCATCTAACATCATATGCAAAAGTTAACTCAAAATGCAGCAAAGACCCTAAACGTAAGATCTGAAACTATACAACTCTTAGAAGAAAACAAAGGACAAAAGCTTCCCGACATGGGATTTGGCAATGATTTCTTGGACATGACACCAAGGCACAGGCAACAAAAGCATACACAGACGAATTGCACTTCATGAAAATTTTATAATTTTGTGCATCAAAGGACACCATAAACAAAGTTAAACAAACAAAAAAAACCTCACAGAATGGGGGAAAATGTTTGCAAATCATATATCTGATATGGGGTTAATATCAGAATATGTAGAGAATTCCTAAAACTCAACAGCAACAAAACAAACAACCCAATTCAAAATGGGCAAAGAACTTGAGTAGACATTTCCCCGAAGAAGACATACACGTGGCCAACAAGTACATGAAAAGAGGCTCAACCATCACTAATCATTAGGGAAACGAGAATCAAAACCACAGTGAGATGTCACCTCACACCCACCAGGATGGCTACTATCAAAAAACCAGAAAACAACAAGCATTGGTGAAAATATGGGGAAATGAGAACCACTGTGCACTGCTGGCGGGAATGTAAAATGGTGCTGCCACTGTAGAAAACAGTATGGCAGTTGCTCAAAAAATTAAAGATAGAACTACCATATGACCCAGCAATTCCATTACTGCATGCATACCCAAAAGAACTGAAAGTAGAGTCTCAGAGATATTTCTACACCCATGTTCATAGCAGCATTATTCAGAGTAGCTAAAACACAGAAGCGACCCCATCGTCAGATGGATAAACAAAACGTAGTCCATCCATACAATGGAATATTATTCAAACTTAGAAAGGGAGGAAACTCTGACACCTGCTCCAACGTGGATGGACCCTGAGGACATGATGCCGAGTGAAATAAACCAGACACAAAAGGACGAATTCTGTGTGATCCCGCTTCTGTGAGGTCCCTGGAGGAGTCACACTCACAGAGACAGAAAGGAGGAGGGTGGGGCCCGGGGCTGGGGGAGGGGTGGGCAGTGAGCGTCTCACGGGGGCAGAGTGTCGGTTTGGGAAGATGAGGAAGTTCTGGAGACGATGGTGGTGATGGCTGCATAACAAAATGAATTCAGGTTATATCAATGAACTATACACTTAAAAATGGTTAAGGTGATAATTTATATTATGTGTATTTCACCGTGATAAAAAAAATTGGGGAAAAAAGAAAGGACTGAAGTTCTGATACACCTTACAACATGGATGAAGTTCAAAAACATCACGTTAAGAAGCCAGTTACAAAAGACCACGTATCATCTATTCCATTTACACGGAACGTCTACACCAGGTAACTCCATAGAGATGGAGCAGTTTGGTGGCTGTCAGGCGCTGAGGGGAGGAGCTATCACTGCTCGTGGGCACGAGGTTTTCTTCCTGAACGTGTCTCAGAAGCGGCAGAGGTGGTGGACCTACTAAATGCCACTCAATTGTTCAGGTTAAAGTGGTTAAAATAGCACATTTTATGTTAGGTGTACTTTACACCATTTTTAAAAACCCTATAGAACCGATTAAATTCAGGCTGACACCCTGCACAGAAGGTGCTGGAAGGCGCTTTGCTGCCACGAACACAGGCCCGGCCGGACATGCCCAGCACGACCTTGAGGCTGCATCTCTGCCGCGTGTCCCTGTCTGGCTACCGCCCGTCAGACCCGCCAGCATCTGCACGCGGTCCTGACCCATGTCAAGGGTGCCATGTGTCCCACCAGCCTGACCCTTCTAACTCGCCCGGCCTTGGCAGTGAACACCAACGCCCACACAGGTGCCAGGATCATGCCTGCACCCAGGCCATCGGGGGACCAGCGCAGGGCGGTCCTAACTGCCCAAGGTCAGCGTCACGACCGAGCTGGACAAGCAGAGCCAGGGAGGGGACGCCACCCCCACCCTCCGTCCACCCCATCCTCCACCTGCGCGGAGAGGCTGCTGGAATGTTCCAACAAAAGCGAGTGGCCCGGAGCTCGGAGCCGCCCCTGGTGAGCATCTCAAGGACCTGCTCGCGAGTGGGGATGGCCCCACATTCTCCGCATTCCCCCGCGGTGATGCAGCCCCTGCCCACACGTCAGCCCACGTCCCTCTCCGGCAGAGATCCTGTGACTCCCACGACCCCAGGAGGGCACAGCATCGGCTGTGCCGACCCCCATCACCATCCCCTACATGAGGCCCCAGACAGGGCGGCGTCCACGCGGGGATGAAGCCAGGAGGGCACCGAGTCGGGGACAGAACGGGCAGGTCCGAGGCCCTCAGGGCAGCACTGCTGGGGCCCTGGCCTGAGCTGATGGCCGGGCAGCCAGAGACCGAGATGCAGAGATGCTTGGGCGACCCCCGCGCTGCACGGGCTGCTGGCGACGACTCTGGGCAGACAGACAGACAGCCTGTCACTGTGGTTGAGAGCCATCAAGGGGGCAAAGAAACGAGCTGGGGGACCCCTCATACAGAGCACAGTGGAGGGGACCCTCCTTCCAGCTGGAAGGTCTACCTTATTTTATCCTTTTATGTGTCTGAAAAGACAACGTGAACTATCAAAAGTGTGCCCCTTCCATGAGACGTGGGTACCCCGGGGCGGGGGGCCACGGGGAGGGGCAGCCCCGCGTGGGATGAGGACCCCCGGGAGGCCCACCCGCCTCCGAGCCCCCCACCGACGAGCTCCTCTCTGGCCACCTGGGGCTCCTGCAGGTGGGCTTCTGCTCATGGGGTCTGCTCCCGGCTGTCCGCACTCCCCACCCCCGCAGTGTCCTGTCTTGAGCCACGTCCTGGCAGGTCCAAGGGCCGCTGGCAGTGAAACCGCACATGCGCACAGGACCCTGCTGTCCTGGACGGGGCGGGCGGCGGCCAGGAAGTCTTACCCGTGGGACTGACTCCCTCCCGCCCCCCTGCCCACCTTCTCAGGGCGGCTTCCAGGCCTCAGAAGCTCCAGGCTCGCCCCCCACCTCTGGCTTTATCTACCAGCGGCGGACATCTGCCTCCCAGCCAGGACGCACTGGGACTGCTCACCCACCCCCCAGCCTTCCCAGACCTGCCCCTCACGTCCGCCCCCTGGGGCAGCACCTCCTGACGGCCCCTGGGCTACTGCTGCCTCTTCAGACTGCCTGCTCCACTCCCGCCAGGGCTCCATGATCGGGATGTCTCCATGGCCTTGCTGACTGCTCCTCCAGGGTCCCCTGCTCTCTTTGGGAGACCCCAAGGCCCGGCCCTCATCACTGGCCACACCCTCCGTGGCCTCAACAACCTCCTCTATGCTAAGGGCTCCCAAATCTCTCTTCATCCCCGACTGCTCCCCGAAATGCAAGTCACGCACCCAAGTCCGGCCTCTGCTCAAATCTGCTCCCACCCCACACAGGACGCTGCTGGCATCCAGAGGCCGGGCCCAGGGACCTGATCCGGAGCCCACCCTGGGACCCCTGCTGGCAGGAGGCGGAGCCAAGTCCCCCTAACCGAACAAGCGGCCACCGGGGTCCAGAGCCCCTCAGCACCAGGTCAGGGCCCGAGGAGGGTCTGGTGATTGGTGTAAAGTTTCTCTACGCCCCATCCATTGGGGGCCCTGCCCTGAAAGACGAGGCAGGGCACGCTGTTCAGGGTCGGGGGCCTCCGGGGCGTGGTCAGAAGCTCTCCTCTGACCCACGGCCCCTGGGACTCTATCTTCAACCAACAGACCTGCCATGGAGGAGGAACGGATGCCTCCCTGGTGGGCCCGGTATGGACTGGGAGGGGCCGATGACCAGGTCTGGGGGTGGCCACAGCTGGGACAGACACACGGGAGCAGTGTCCAGCCATCCCAGCCAGGCCCCTTCCCGCCGGGGGACATCAGGGCTTCTCCTGGGCTTTACCTCATGGCACCACTGACCAAGCCAGTGCCCTGTCTGATGGTGGATACACCCCTAGCCAAGGGCGAGGACACCAGTGAAAATCCCACACGAGGCCACACCCGCTGCCCACTCTGCTTTCAGACTGTTTGCAAGGGGCACCTAAGCCTCGGGCCACCAAGCTCCATCCTCCCCCGCCTTGCAGAGCACACACGTCAACCCATCACTGTGACACACGTCATGGGAGAGGCGGTACTCACTGTCTTCTCCCGGACAGGGCATGCCTGGCTCCTCGGGGATGCTGGGGAAAACTGCACAGAGAGAGAGAGACAGAGAGAGAGAGAGCGTCAGTGCCCGCTGCGGCCTCGTGAGAAGTCCTGCTGGGAGTCAGGCTGCCCGTAGAGCCCCCGCTGCGACGAGAGCCTGCTCCTGGGAGATGCTCATTAAGGCAAACCCAGCACGTGGATGTGTGCCCGACTCCCTTTGACGAGACACGGAGATGCACGGAATAATTCAGGGGAAGAAGCAACCAGAGGGGTCTAGAGAGCAGAACCGTCCCAGGAGGACTCCTGATGTGTACGGCTAAGTCCATATGGAAATGGGGAAGAACCGAAATTCCCTTGAAAACTGACTTCTGAAAGCACATTTCGGTCCACTTCTTTACACTCAAAATGAAGTTCAAAATTAAGCGTGGTAAGATATACCTGGGCTTCCACAATAAGTTACTAGAAAAGGTTAAACGTACTAAAACCTAGCTCAAATGACCTTTTCCTTAATCTAGAAAATAGAGTGCATTTTGAAAGTACCGAACCTTTCACTGTTGAGTCAACACAGACGTGCTAACCACCACCACGCAGTGGACGAGCGTAGGTTTGACGTTTAATCCACGTCCATACAAAGGACTACAGAAACTAGGTATTTTAACCAACCACTAGTCCAGCATCAGAGAGAACGATGGTCCAACAGAAAACCGCGGACAGGGGCTTCCCTGGTGGTGCAGTGGTTAAGAATCCGCCTGCTAACGCAGGGGACACGGGTTTGAGCCCTGGTCCAGGAAGATCCCACGTGCCGCGGAGCAGCTAAGCCCGTGCGCCACAACTACTGAGCCCGCGCGCCACAACTACTGAAGCCCGCACGCCTAGAGCCCGTGCTCCGCAGCAAGAGAAGCCACTGCAACAAGAAGCCTGAGCACTGCAACGAAGGGTAGCCCCTGCTCGCCACAACTAGAGAGAGCCCGCACGCAGCAACAAAGACCCAACGCAGCCAAAAATAAATTAATTAAATGAAAAAAAAAACACTATAGACAGTTTCGTGCGCCGGTCCTGGCTCTTGGGCTCAGCCGTCCGCGGCCCCCGCCTGACTATAAGCTGCACCAGAAGCGGATGCGGAGCGGCAGGGCGGCCACAGCTGCCAGAACTATGCTCTCTCGGCAGACACCTTGCAGAACCCCAAAGTGCTGGGGGGCACAGTCTGAAAACCTGCGATTTAAAGACGACACTGACACGATAGCAAAGAACACTTCCCGCGACTCAATTTCTACTCAGTGCTGAGCTTAGCCAGCGGAGGGAGGCTGTGAGCCTGCAGAAAGCCACGGGGAGGGTCTCATCCGCCCCGGGGCAGGGTTGCGGCACTGTCCCTGCTCTGTCCGCAGGCACGTGGGCCCCGGGCCCTCAGAGCCCCCGGAAAGGTGGGGGCAGGTGAGCGATGCCGCCCCCAGGAAACGAGGGCAGTGAGGGCTAACCAGCTCCAGGACCCGGGCTTCTCCTTACAAGTAAGAGCAATTTTATCTGGGTTAATAAAATGTGAGAGAAAAAAACCCCATTGCATCCCATCCCACATCCTTACATTCTCGGGCATCCTACGATCTTAAACCGCGATCCTCCATGTGGCTACTGGTCTGACAAAGC
>NW_020174791.1:3126280-3126858 GCF_003031525.2 Neophocaena asiaeorientalis asiaeorientalis
TGAAGGATGAGCCCTTCGTCCTTGCGCTGACAGGACAGGCGGAAGGCCTCCTCCAGCTCCATCTGGGAGGACACAGTGCAGGGGTCACCTGGTGGACAAGAGACACGGATGAGGCCACCGCAGGCCCAAGGCAGAGGGGTTCACGGTGGCGGGCACCCGAGTTTGGGAGGGCAGTCTCGCTGCTTGTGACCAGCTGCCCAGCCCGACCAGCACAGGTCAGCCCAGCCGGGGCCCGACATCAGAACCAACTAAGCCTAGAAGGGCAACGAGTTCACCCACAGCCTGAGAAGGCCACGCGGGGAGCTACGGCGTCCTAGGTTTCCCGGCCAGGGTGAGAGTAAGCGCACGCTTGGCCAGTCCTAGAGCGGAGGGAAGGGCTCCTTGTCCGCTGCGGCCGGACAGGGGCACAGATCCACAGCCAGCCAGCACCCCACGCGGCCAGGTGCCTGCGGGAAGGGGCACGGCCAGAGACCTGCCTGCCCCTTCTCCAGGCTGAGAGCTGCCAGGGAGCTCCTGGATGGTCTCCCAAACCCTCAGCTTTCTCTGAAGTGTTTCCAGCAGCAGAAAAGAAGGAAGCG
>NW_020174791.1:3127028-3131614 GCF_003031525.2 Neophocaena asiaeorientalis asiaeorientalis
GGGGGGGGGGTAGAGAGGAGGGAGGGAGAGGGAAGGAGAGATGGACCCTGGGGCCCCGGCCACCCTTACCCTCCCCACTTCCCCGAGAAAATGAAGAGCTCAGCTTCCAAATCACCCACCAGAAAAACCCGGGATACGGGGAAGGAAGGTCATGTAAGGAAGGTAAGGAGCCGTGCAAGGTGTGGAGGAGACCCTGCAGCCTCTCCCTGGTGCCCAGACCAGACCTGGCCTTGCGGGGGTGGGTGGCTCCCCCCGCAAGGGGCAGCTCACCCCCCACTCCCCTGCCCAGTTTGTCCACGCACCTGTCGCAGCCTCTTCCCAGGAAACAGCTTCCAACGACCCCAGTGGGGAAGCTGGTTAAATTTAACCAGTTTAATTCCAAGGTTGTCCGTCTCCCCCCAGAAGGGGCTGCGCACAGATTCAGAGGTTCACAACCCGACCGACACGCGCCCAGGCACTACCTTCACTATCCACCCACTTGAGGGTGAGCGGGTGACCCTGGTGGAGGTGGCACATCTCCCGCACCTCCTCACAGAGCTTGTCAAAGGTGGTGGCGGAGTCCAGGCTGGTGATCAGGATGTCCCTGGGGCAGAAAGGATGCACAGGTCTCACCATGGAGCATATTTAAGCCACATGAAGTACTGATGATTGATTAACCGAGTTACTGACCAAATAAATGAAGCAATGCTGTCCCCAAAGAGAATATCACAGCCTCTCCCCAGAACCACTGCCCGCAGTCTACGTAAGTTACCACCACGAGTGCCCTTGTGCAGAAAGATCTATCTGGGTGCGTGGATGTGCCTCAGTGGGGCGGAAGGACCAGGGTGGGCACGGCAGAAAGCACCGTCCACCCCCCGTGGAGGCCGGGCAGACCTGCTCGGACACCAGGAGTGAGGCTGCCAGAACGGTCACCCAAGAAGCGTGGGGCGGCTGGACACAGCCTGTTCAGCTCAAGCCCACCAGCCTCATTACACCGTCCCCCAACCTCCGTGGCGCCAACAGGGCCACGTCATATACCTTCAGAAGACGGGAACTGGGGGCGTGGGGGCAGAAGGCGGTAACGTATTAACCCAAGGCCGCAGCTTCTTGAAACCCTGGAGGGACCATTTGACCGCCTTTGGTGCGGCCACAACAGAATTCCAGGTTCGGTTTTTTGGAAAAGCCAGTCCCAGAATGTCACTGCCTTTCATCTTTTCATCCAAAATAGGGAAGTAGAAGCTGGATCACTGGGGACAGCTCAGGGACTCAGGGTCAGCCTTTGAGGGCTGGCCCTTCGGGGGTGAGGCAAGTCAGCACAAGGGAAACGCTCGACCCCCCCTAGGATAGGGGGGAGGGGCATCCCCCCCACCACGCACCGTCCCCTCCCATCACCACCACCCAAAGCAGGGATGGCACCGACTCGGCTATGCTCACTGAGACTCAGCAAAAACCACTTTAGAATACGCTCAAGTTTTGGGGAAATTCTGCCAGCATCTGACACCACAAGGGTGTGGAGCGTATGAAGAAAGACGTGAAACATCCCATACAAGAGAAATGCAGGGTCTGCTTGGCGCTAACACTGCTGGCTTCTTAAGTCTGTCAAACGTGTGTTTATAAAGAGTCTCCGTCCACCAGGTAACAAATCCAGGGCCACCAAGACCTGTCCGCTGGGCGCCCACCACAGCTGGGGCCCGGCCCACGGGTCACTCACCCTAGCGGGTGGGGGGATATGGCCCCCAGCCACCTACCCCTTCTCGTTGGAACTGGCCCCATCTGCTCACAGACCCACAGCACCCGTCCCCGGGGCCCCGAGCTCACCACAGCCTGCGACGTCTTGGCAAACCAAGGCACAGAGGGCTCTCACGGCTCATCAGTGGGGGCCCCAGAGACCAAGCCCCCATCGCACCCACCCCATCATCCCGGGGTCACCCAGACTTGGTACCCACGCTGCCCACACTCGCCAATGACCCAGCATCCACCAGTCCCCCTGCCACAGGGAACTCTGGAAGTCAGTCTGCCATCCCCTCACCTTTGACCTCTCCCTGCCCCATGACCCTCCTCCGCAGTTCTAACCCCACGTGGCAGCTAGTCCCCGACCCCCCAGCATTTCAGGGCCTAGAGTTCGGGTGGGCAGCTCCCCAGTGGTTTGGAGGCGCCCCTGGGCCCCAAGCTCATCACCCAGTGACAGCACTGCAGCTCTTCCCTCCAACGCATGACCTTGGCACCAGTGGGGAGGGACTGTCCCAACCCCCGGCCAGACCCCTGACCACCACCCCTAATGTCATCCCAAACCCGAATCAAGCGGCATCTCTGAGCAAACGGGATCCTGAGGCTGCCAGCTCAGGGCGCCAAGACAGAGCCCCGGGCTGGGGCAACAGCCTGCTGGACGTCCCCTCCCGGGACTCCCGGGTCTGCCCAAGCCATGCACCCAGGCCTGGGCTTTGGACACAGCAGGCCCTCAATAAGAGTTCTGGAAGACAAGCTTGAGCTGCAGAGAAGGAAGATCCAGCCAAGTGTTCCTGTGATCTCAGAAAAGCGGGCAGAGCAGGGTCTCCAAACCCAGCATGCATCACCTGGAAAGCCCCTGAAAACACAGAAGCTGCCGGACCCCCGGACCCACCCTCAGAGTCCGGTGACTGCACACCCTCCAAAGGCCCAGCAAGCGAGGGGGAGACCGTGATCTCAAGCCTCTGGAGGGCCTGGGGCAGAGAGGGGAGGGGATGGGAAACGGCGAGGGGAGAAGGCATCCCCCCAGTGGGGGCGGCTGATGACCCCCCATTTTTAAGAACAGTGTCTCCACATCTGACATTCAGCTCTTGGGAGATGCTGGAAACAACGCGGAGGTAGATGAGTCTTTGTTCCAGGAAATGGATGACCTGGAGCTGGAGGATGACGAGGGTGATCCAGACTGCAATCCTGCCGACCGGGAGAGGGACTCGACCGACTACTGGACTAGCTCGTCTTCAGAGAGGCCTGCCTGCCGTCGCATCTGTGGCCGCGCTAGGAGGGCGCTGAGTTTCCTCTTTTTCGAAGAAAAAATAATTTTCAGGAGAATGTTCTTCTGATGGCTTTCAGCACTGAACTTAACAAGCTGATCTTAAAATTTCAAAAAAAAAAAAAAACAATAGTGTCTCCAATGTATCTGACCCTCAGCTCCCAGCCCTGCTGCTTAAAAATAACCTGCAGTGGCAGCACAGGGAAGGAATTTCACTCGGACCCCACGGGGTTTGGGTAAGTGAGCGCGGAGCGCGGCGGACACTTTCCGGAGCCAGCATCAGGTCAGCGCCCTCCGAGGACTGTCTCCCAACTCAGACGCCAGACTCTCTCGTCCCGGCGAGAGGCGCCAGTGCGGAGCACTTTTAGGGAAAGCCCCGGGAGGCGTGAGGAGCTGGGATCGAGGAGGAACGGTCAGCCTGGGGCAGAAATGAGGAGGGTGGGAGGGAGAGAAGGAAGAGTGGGAGAAGGAGGGAGAAAGCCGCAGCAGGGAGGGGGAGGGGACTGCGAAGGGGCAGAGGAAAGAGGGGAGGGGAGAGGAAGGAGGGGAGGTTGGGACGGGAAAGAGGAGGGAAGAGTATAGGGTGTGGCCTCATCGCTGGGAAACCAGACTCAACAGGTCACATTTCCCCCGGTAACCAAAGCGCTCTCCAGGGGCCCAAGCCCGGGGAGGGGACGGACAGGCAGCTCAGCCAGAACTCCCTGGGGCTCCCTGAACTCTGCCCACGGCAACTGCCTGGTCCGCCTTCCACCCCTGGCCCAGTGCCTACTTGAACTCGTCCTGGCGGAAGGCTGGGGGTCTGGTTCCCACCTGCCCCCTGGCCTCTCCGGGTGTGGACTTCCTCTCACTAAGGATCAACTCTGATTTTCAGTCACTTGTTGCTCTATTCCATGGTTCCAGGAAGGGAAGAGGACTGTCTCTGCTGTACGACAGCAATTCCTTACCCTCAGTGAGCCAAGACCCTCGGACCAGCCGAGGCCCAGGACCTGGCTGACACCTCACCAGCTTCAGTCTGCAGCCCGCCTTGCCAGCCAAAAGACAAGACCCCCTCAGCCTCTTCAGGTGGGCTGGCCAGTCGTTCCCCCCCAGAAATCCTTCTTCTGGGGCACTGCCACCAATTCCCTTTGCTGCCCCCTCCACTGCGTTCCCAGGTGGTCAGGCTGAGGACAGCAAAGCGGGCAGGAGAGGCCTGACTGACACCCCAAACAAGGTGTGCTCCCCAGCTCGAGCCCGAAGCCCCTCCTCCGGTGCCACTACAGCCGAGACCACCAAGTTCATCTGCGGGGCCAAGGTCCGCTCCCCTCCCCACTCCCCGGCAGAGGCGACCCTGGGAGCAGCCAGGTCCGATCTGGGGGCTCCCGGAGACCAACACCAATGGAAAGAAGCAGCAGCAAAAGCTCCTACTTCTCCGACCTCAGTCTGCACTGAGAGTGCCACTACAGCCGAGACCACCAAGTTCATCTGCGGGGCCAAGGTCCGCTCCCCTCCCCACTCCCCGGCAGAGGCGACCCTGGGAGCAGCCAGGTCCGATCTGGGGGCTCCCGGAGACCAACACCAATGGAAAGAAGCAGCAGCAAAAGCTCCTACTTCTCCGACCTCAGTCTGCACTGAG
>NW_020174791.1:3133388-3133715 GCF_003031525.2 Neophocaena asiaeorientalis asiaeorientalis
GGCGCCCAGCGCGGACGCAGGGCCCCAGCCCTTCCAGGCGCCCTCCGTTCAGGCGACCAGCCGGCTCACCGCACCTGCCCTTCACCCGGTCATGAAACGGTTCTGAAACTGAGACCTGGTCGGGTACATTGTAAAAAGTTTAGGAAAACCTCGGTTTTTAAAACCTGCCAGCAATCTTCACAATTTGACAAAAACTTTCGTCTTACAGGCTGTGGCCTGAATGTTTCGGCCAACTTTCCAGGGAGAGTGTCAACACAGGGCCCGGGGCTGCGGGGCGTGCCAGACGCCCGCCTCCCCTCCCAGGAAGTCCCAGCCCAGGAAAATCTC
>NW_020174791.1:3133928-3134777 GCF_003031525.2 Neophocaena asiaeorientalis asiaeorientalis
GGGGGCGCGCGCGGCCCGGCTCTGCCCGGCAACCGACGCCCCCTGTCTGCCACGCGCGCTGGCCCCTCGGTGAAGTGGGCTCCCCGGGCCGGGGTTCCCAGGTGGGGCCCCTGCGCTGCGCGCCCCGAGAAGTTGTTGGAAATTCAAGCCTTCGGCCCAGCCCAGACTCGCTGAATCGAAACTCCAGCAGTCTGTGCTAACAAGCCCGGGTAAACCGGGTGGGCGCGAGTCTGCGAGCCGCTGGGCTAGGGGACGGCGGGGACGGGTCGCCCGTGACGAGTGCGGCCCGCCGCTCAGACCCTGGATTCCGAACGGCGATCGGACCGCGTGACCCGCGTCCGGCCAGCTTACAACTGCGGAGACAGACTGCGAGGAGCAGAGAACCCAGCGAAGGTCACGGCCGGCAGGTCGGGGCTCAGTGGGTTCTCCCGGCCGCAGCCGCCCTCCTCCTTCTGCGGAAGGTTTGTCTACACTCGCTAGCCTGCTCCTCTGCTCCAGTTCGCTCCTCGGTTCGGGACAAGGAGGCTGCGTTTGTCCAGCTCGCCCGTGACCTTCACTTCTGAATCCACATCCTCTCTGGGTCTTCTTAACACGGTGCGTTTGTTCCGGACTGTCGCCTTAGAATACTATCCAGGCCCGCACCCACCAGGTGCCTGCATCCTGGGCCCATCCCTTACTGGTTGCATCCACAGGGGCCCAAATCTGCAGTCTGTGGGATCTCAGCTGGGCACCAGGTGCGCACCCCGGGCTCAGAGAATCTACAGACCCCTCATCCCTGCCGCCCCTGCCAAGGCCTGTCCTACTCTGGGCCACACCCCTGTTGCCTCCCTCCCCTTCCCCACCCCACCC
>NW_020174791.1:3134856-3141956 GCF_003031525.2 Neophocaena asiaeorientalis asiaeorientalis
AGCCTTCACCTGTCTTCACCTGGACAATTGTAAGGATTTCTCATTCACTCTTTCATTCCACAGAGCTTCCCGGCGCCTCCTAGTACAGGGTGCTGGTGTCCCTGGAGAACCACATGGACATAGTCCCTATGGTCATAGGACCCATATTCTCCCTAGAGATGGACACAGAGAAACCTGTTGACAGCCCACCTCTCACCTACTTAGGGTGCTGTGAACTCTCCGTCCTAAAAAACAGAGCCCTCTGCGCCCCATAGCCATCCACCCACCTGCCCATTTCTCTGCTCTTCTCTACAACAAACTCCTGCCCAGAACTTTCTGCAGCCCTTATCTCCACTTTCTCTTTCCTGCCACTTTCTCTGAGGCCACTGTCACTACCACCTCCTGTGTTTTAAGTACACTGCCAACTGTCAGCTTTTTCTGCATTGACCCTTGGCAGTGTCCTCACCCTAGGACGCTGCTGTCTCTCCCCTGTGCCTCTGCCGCTTCCTCGTCAGCCTCTAAATGCGTCCCCACCGCCCCCGCCTCAGTCGTGGGTGCTTCTCAAGCCCTTGAGCTGCTCGTGTCCACTTAGGGCTCGAAGTACCATCCCAAGCTCAGATGGCCCCGCTGGGCTGATTCCCCCACCATCACACCTCTCATTCCGCCAGAGCTCCCCGACATGCCATCCTCCACCTCAGGGCGCCCACCCCTTCCTTCCTCATTCTCACCTCAAAACTCCTGGGGTTTCCTTTGCTTTCTCTCCCTCTTACACCCACCACCATCTGCAGATCCCGGCAGCTCCGGGTTCCTGCCATGTCGATCACCTCCACTGCTGCCACCTGGTCCAACCTAAGTCCATCTGTGTCCATCTCTCTGGTGTTCAAGACCTGCAGTGGTCTGCATCGTCCTCAGGGACCCCAGGCCTTTCTGCCCAGTCTCGCGCCAGCCTCATGTGGCTCTTTCCACACCGGCCCCCTGGCTCCCTCCTGGCTCAGGGCCTTCGCACGTGCTGTGGCACCTTTGCCCAGACCCACACTTCCCTTGAGTCTCTACTCAACATCCCTGACGTCCGTGTTAGTCTGCTCCCGACCCCACCCCGTGGGCACTCCTCCACGCCCCGGCGTGGGCACCGAGTTCCCTGGCTGTCAGGTGCATGTGGAAGGGGAGGGGTCCGAGGGTTTGTCATGTGAGGGGAGCAGCATGGCGCTCACAGGAGGGAGCAGGAACCTGTGGCCCAGAGGTGAGTGTGTGGGATGCAGCGCCCTGTGCCAGCCCCTCACCTGGCCCCACGGCCAGCACTGTGGCTGTGTCCCCTGGGCCACTGGGAGCCCAGCCTGGCACACGGCCTTGGGCACGTCCTGACGGGCCGAGGAGAGCAAGACGTCCCACAGCACCACCCCCGCCCCCCGTCCCCCCCCATTCTGACTTCCTGCCTCAGAGCGTGGTGAGGGCAGAGGAGGAGGGGCCAGGGGGTCCAGTCCTTGATGCCCTGTTCCCCCTGCTGGCAGCACGGGCTAGCGAAGGTCCCTTCTCTGGGCACCATCTCCTGGACATGCCCCATCCAAGGCCCCACCGGACACAAGAGCCCTTTCTAACCAGGGAAGCCCTGGTCAGGGTAGGAGCTCCGAGCATCCCAGGTGGCCCCATGGGTGCTGGCCGCCGCCTGCAGACCTGAATGCCACATGGGACCCTCTGTCCTGGAGTCTGGAAGCTGGGTCACCCAGTACTGGTGAGGAAGTCCGAGGGGGGGCCAGTAGCTGCCTGCTCAGGGTCAGGTGGGTTTGGAGAGTGGGGCCTCTGTTCCCCATGGGCGTTGGGGAGGAGAAAGGCATATTCCGGGAGGGGAGGGGTCCCCCACCTCGTCTAGCCCCAGGCCCGGGTGAGGGCACATGGGTTGCCTGCGGTGCCCAGAGCACTTCCCTGAGGCCGCCGGAGAGGGGAGGGTGAAGGACCCTCCCCCTACCAACAAGTTCTGCAAAACAACGACCTGCTGCCCAGGCCAGCAGACCCCCTCCAGAGGGCAGGGCCACTGAGCCATCCCTCTCAGGGCCTCGAGGACAGAGGGCTTGGTCCCGACTGAGCGACAGGCAGCTGAGCCTGCCTGGCATCCACTTCTCGCCCTGCATCCTGGCCACGGGCATGGGGTGTTTGGGTAGTTGGCGGGGTTGGGATCCCGTCAGCCTGGGTCACCGCTGTATCCCCACCGCATCAGGCATCTGGCACACCTGGAATGAATGAATGAATGAACAAATGGGTGAAGACCCCTCAGAAACGCTGGGACCAGTCGTCCTCTTGGGAGCCCGGGCCTGTTCTGGGGCCCACCCGTCGGCAGGCTGCAGCCTAATGATGTCACCTGGGGCGGAGCGGCAGTGACCCTTGGACGGAGGCACAGGCGGGACAGACCCGCAAGGGGCCCGGCAGCTGAGGGCTGGTCCTTTTCACTCTGGGCACTTTCCGTATTTCCCAATTTTCCACAAAGCTCTCATATACTTTCATGATCACAAACACCTATTATTTCCAAAGTGAAAAGTACAAATGTGTGTTGTTATTAGCCGATTATAAAAGTGACGATGGCTCACTGCAGAGGTCCGACAGCACGGCAGGTGCAGGGAGAGGAGAACTTCCCCCTGCCCGGCCCCCCCACCCCGCAACACAGCCGGGCCTTCTGCCCCTCCTGTCACCTGTCACCTGGGACCCAGGGCGGGGCTGCAGCCTGTGCATCCCACCCGCTGTGGGACCGCGGGGAGGAGGTGGGCGGGGCCGGCAGAGGGCAGAGTGGGCCCCCAGCGTGTGGCTCGCCCCCTGATTTTCTTTGTTAAATGTTCTTTCTGAGTACTTTCAACAACTTTGAGCTCCTCTAGGTGAAAGGTGAAAGGCAGCTGGAGTTTACGCTCGGTGAGCCTCATCAGACAGAGGCAGAGTCTCCCGTGGGGGTCGGTGGTCCCTCCCGAGGGGTCCTTCTCAGAACCCCGCCCGGGGGCCTTCCCCATCAAAGCTCACAGGCGGCGTCTGTGCCCACTCAGCGCTTGGGGCTGCCCAGGAAGAGGTGACTGCCGGAGCCAGCATCCCGCCAGGCGTGACACTGACCCGGGCGGGGCCTGGCGAGGAGCACGCAGGTCACGGGAGAGCCCGCGACGCCCGCGGACAGGCGCTTGGCACGCGCAGCTGTGGGGGGGATGGGCCGCAGGTGTTTCCTTTCTTCGTCTCGGATCTCGGGATTTGGAGACACGGGTTCGATGTCAACATTCGTTTCACCTGCTCCTTCATTTATTCAAGGGAGGTCGACTGCGGGCCGACTGGGCGCTGCACCCTGGCGGGCGACAGGTCACAGACCTGGCAGCTTGGTCGGAGAGAGCGAGGTCTGCCTAGGGCCCGGAAAGGGAGGCTGGCTGTGGGGCCTGAGGGAAAAAAAACCCGGCACTGCCGGCATTTGGAGCAGGTGCGTCGCCGCGGCGGGGCCGGTGCCTTGCGGGGTGTGGAGCCGCATCGGAGCCCGCCCCCCGCAGGCGCCTTCCCGCGGGCGCAGTGCTGCGCGTTCCCGGCAGAGGGCGCGGCGGGGACACGGCCGGAGGCGCGGAGCTGCTCGCGGGGTCCTGGGCGGGGCCGGAGTCCAGCCCCGGGAGGGGCCGCTGCAAGGTCACCCCTCTGAGGACCTCAGCCCTGTCTTCCCCCTGCAGTGGCGCGTTCTCAGCTTAACCGTCAGTTACACTGATGGTCCCTGTTTCAAAGCACGGCGAGGCTTGTCTGCGGGTTGGACCCAGACAGACAGTCTCCGTGTGCGTGTGCTAGAGAAGGTGCTGGGAGAGGCCGCGTCCGCAGAGGCAGGAAGCAGGGACCGGGGGTTGCTGTGTCCAGGGCTGGAGAGGGGCTGGCGGGACCCTGACTGCTTGCCTGGGAGGGGCTGGAGGCTGCAGAGCCAGGCACTTCCCACACGTTCATGGCTGAGCCTCACACTGAACGGGTGAGGACCGCGAGGCAAGGCACCCCCAGGGTCAGACCCTGCGCCAGGCATCACCCCTAGGACGTGCCCCGTTCTCTGGAGGAGGACACTGAGGGTGAGGGTGGCCCAGTGCTTTGTCCAGGGTCTCAGGGCTGGGACCAGACCTGCCCAGGCCAATGGGGACAGGCGCACATCTCTCCTTTCAGGCCAGGCGTGCCCGCAGAGCAGGGCCTAGGACAAGCAGGTCGGAGCATCGTGGAGGGAGGGGCGCTTCCTGTCCTGAGGCCGCTGGGAAATGGAGTCTGTCCCGCTTTCCTGTCCCCAAGTCGGCCTGGGATTGTGTTTACAACCCAAATCGAGCCTGCCGTGCCGGCAGCACCCAAAGAACGGTCACCATGGCAATACGGAGCAAGCGCTATTTTAGCCACATGAGGCATCACAGGGAGACACGGTGGCAGAGCCGAGACAGGTCTCCCACTCTCCGCCCGAGCTCCTCGCCCATCCTCGCCTGTCCACACCAGGCCACCTGCATCAGGACTCACCGGGCTGAGGTGCCACCGCCTCGCTGAGCCCGCCCGTCAGAGCGTGAGGCTGCGGCCCCCAAGTGGGCGTGGCCCGAAGCCCAGCATTGCTTCTACACTGCTTGCCTTTAACCCCAGCCTGGGGTTGGAGGGCGCGCAGAAGGCCCCCGTCCAGCAGGGGAGGTGCAGCTGGGACCACCTTCCAGAGACAAGTGCACAAAACACGTCTGCATCATTGGGTCCAATCATTCCACTTCTGGGAGTCTGCTTTAAGAAAAGAACTGGAAACGCAAACGCTTGCAAACCAGCTGTCCCCGTGTCAGCTGCAGGCGCAAACGTGGGAGGTGACCTGCCTAGCCACGGGCTCCGCATGACCTTTAGATGGAAAGTTGCACACTCATAGGCACACACACGTGCAACACAACACACAGGTCCATGCGTGTGCAGACACGTGCACACACCCGAGCTTGTGCTCACCCGGGCCAGGCAGGAGCAGCTCTGCCAGGACCCCTGCTGGGTGGCCCCAGAAGCCAGCAGATGGACAAGCAGGGCCCCGTCCAGCGGGGCCGTTCAGGCGCCTCTGCCCGAGGGAAACGTCCCTGCTCCCCCACGCAGGGAGAAGGTCACCGGGACCTTGTCACCCAGGGTCAGGAGCCTCCTGTGGACACAGGGCCCTGGCTGCCGTCCCCAAGGGAAAACGAGCTGCACCCAGAGGCAGCCCTCTGCCCTCTCTGACCCCCGATGACCCTCGCCGTGGAAGAGCAGGTGGGGTTAACACTTGCTTTCAGGATGGGACTTCACTTCATCTCTGCAGCTCCCACCCGGGTGGGTAGGTGGCTGAGGCTCTGCAGCCCTGGGAGATGCAGCACCTTCCAGGGTCCAGCGCAGATCCCAGGGCAGGCCCCTCCGTGCCCATCTGCCCCCCATCCGCACGGCGCCTCAGGGGAGTCCCGAGAGCTGTGCCTTCAAGGTCACCCTGGGGGGAAGCCACCCAGCCTGGCCAGACGGTTCCCAGGACTGCTCGAAGGCCGGGCCTGGGGCGTGGGGCCCTTGGTACCTGGGAGAGGGGGGCTGCGGGCACCCCAGGCCAAGGACACTAAACCCACAGCTACCCCATCCAGGTGCTCGGGCACCTGGGCCCACCCAGGGAGGGGCCACCTTAAGGGAGGCAGCCCAGGTGGACGCCACGTGCACAGCAGGTTCTGTTATAGGAGATGAACTTGAGGTCCAGTCACCAAGTATTTTATACCAGGCAGAAAACCCTGCCCCTTCCCCTGCGGGGACAAGTCCAAGCTGTGTGTGCAACAGACCTCCTTGGAGAGACAGTGCAGGACAAAAGGCAGGTAGCGTCTTGCTCATAAGATGTGCAGAGACCCAGAGTCCCGTGGAGCGCAGTCTCCCAGCAGGAAGTTGGGACATGGCTTCCTGACTTGGCGGGACCCAGCAGGCCTCCCAGGAGGGGTGTCCTGCTCTCGGTGTCCCGGCTGGCGACCCTTCCAGGCCTCTGCCTTGTTGTCCTTCAGCTCCTTGGCCTCCGTGGAGCCCCAGCCTCTCTCGAGGGTCCCCTCACTCAGCCTTAGTGGACCAGGGCGGGCAGCCCAGAGGCTGGACCACCCGCCTGGTCTGATCGCACTGTCTGGCCTCGCCACTCCACCTCTAAATTGTATTGAGTCCAGAATGGGGACAGGGGTGTCCCTTCTCCCGTGTGTCACACGCCACTTGCCGTGCTGGTACACCAGCTCCCCGAAAATCAAAGCCCCGGGTATAGTGTTTGCCCAGTTCCACGGCGTGAATTCACTGAACTTGGCATCGGGGAGACGTGTACACATCAGCTCCCGTGAGCCTGGGGGAGCCCCCTCCTCCTCCCCCATCCTCTTCTCCTTCCTGCAGCCCCCTGGGCTGGGAGAGGGGGGCTCTCGCATTTCTCAGGACGGACTCTCCTCCGCAGGGCAGCACGCCCTTCCCCACCCCCAGCATCTCCTAGAAGTGCCCTTGCTGTGCTCAATGGGACCTAAGAGATTGCAGGGAATTTTCAAGACACAGCCCAGATTGCAAGTGTACTGTCTTCGCTGCAAATCCTATTTCGAGTATCTAAACCCAAACACTAACCTTTTGTGTGTCTCCTGTACCAGGCTAATCGCCTTGCAGCCCAGCAAGACGTGTGCCTTGGGCCAACCAGTAGCCATAAGTAGCACCTACTGAGTGGGACAAGGTACAGACACCGCTGTAGGTGCCTTTTATTAACTATAGCAGTTAATGTTCACGACAACCATATACCATCGTTTCCCCATTTAACAGGTGACGGTCCCTGGGGCAGGCGGGTCACTTGCCCAAGGTTACACGACCTTGCATTCAAGTCCGGAGCCCACACTCTCAGCCGCTGTGTGTACAGGACTTCTCAACCAAGGGGCCATACCTGGGGAGGCAGGACGTGCTCATTTTCCCCCAAACGATCACCCTGTTACCCTGGGAATCCAGAACCTCCTTGTAGCGGCTCTTGACACCTGGGCCAGGTCCCCTCAGCTCACTTCCAACCTCAGAGCAGCAGCGGGACAGTCCCCGAGCTCACGGCCAGCATTCCATCTCCACCGCTGTCCCGCCTGGGACTTCCTCTGACCTGCTCAGCCTGCGGTGGGGCAGCCTGAAAGGGTGGAGGCTTA
>NW_020174791.1:3142034-3156937 GCF_003031525.2 Neophocaena asiaeorientalis asiaeorientalis
TCAGGGGACAGTGGGGAGGGGCCCCTCAGAGGGGCTCCGGGGATGGAAACCCCACCCTGCAGAGACAGCTCAGTAACCGCACTCCACTGGCTTTTCCTCCTCCATCTCCCCACCTTGCTTGCTCCTGTGTCCTGGGGTCACTTCTCAAGGTCACCCCGGACACTGAAGTCCTCGCATAGATGCTGCTTTTGGGTCTTGGAAGAGTCGTGGGGTTGCCACTCAGTGGTGTCATGACAACAGCCTGGCTTCGCTGGTGGAACATGGGAGGTGAGAGGAGGCCTGCATACCTCCCTCTGCTGCCTCTGGAGCCGACCGTGGCCTCAGGGCAGGCGGGGAGAGCCAGAAAGTTCTCCAGGCCACCCTGTCTCCTGCAGCAAGATGGCGGGGGGTGCTGACCGTCAGGCCCCAGGTCCAATCCTAGGTGAGGCGACAGACCCCCCCGAGGACGGCCCGCGCGCCTCGCCAGGCCTCTCGAGTTGAGATCAGGACGCTGATGGGGGGGAATAGTGCCTGAGGTGCAGGGTCCTTAGGAGTGAGTTCACCTGAGGGTCTCGTACCCCCGAGTTGTATCCCGCTTGTTTGTGGGAAAGAGGCTTCCCTTGTCAGGGGTCCCTAAAAGTACATCTGAGATGGATGCCTTTGCCAAAGGGTGCTTGTTGTATGAGTTTTCTGTGGATGCTGTAACAAAGGACCACAAACCGGAGGGGTGCTTAAGACAGCAGAAATCTATTCCCAGAGTCTGGAGGCCAGAAGCCCACGATGAGGGTGTGGGCAGGGCTGGTTCCTTCTCCAGGCAGCAGGGAGGATCCCTGCCAGCCTCTCCCTAGATTCTGGTGCTTTCCTGGCCATCCTTGGGCTCCTTGGCTTGTAGATACCTCTCTGCCTCTGTCTCTACAAGGCATCTCCCTGTCTCACTGTGTCCTCTTTGTAAATAAGGACACTAGGGGTTGGATCTAAGGCCCACCCTGATCCCGTAGGACTTCATCTAAACCCACATCTTAACTGCATCTTCAAGGACCCTATATCCAATATCACACACACAGGTACCAGAAAGGAGGACTTAACACATCTCCTGGGGGACACGACCCACCCCACCTCTCACGCTCTTCAGACTCTTACCCACCCCCCACCGCCTTCCCTCACTGCATCCAGACCGACAGCCGGGACGGAGTCCCAACAGCCTGAGCGGGCGTATGTATGGAGAACCTGTGGCTCGCGGCTCACACGTGCTTGGCCGTGTGGGAGCAGCTCTGGAAGGTGTTGGATTGGGGGGCGGGGGTGGACATAAGGCTGGACAGGGGACAGTTTATTGATGTGGGAGCTCACCTGTGACTAGGGGTGGACCGTCTGCGAGAGGTGGCACCAGCCCTCATACAGCGTGGGTCACTGCATCAAGAGGTGACCTTAGCGAGCAGAAGTGCCGGCCAGGGACGGTGCGGGGCAGGGGGAGGATGCCTCTTATCATGGCCCCAGGCTGGCCACAGCCGTGGCACGGACTGTGGCTCGTTCCACTAAACGTCCTTGTCATTTGTTGCTGTTGCCGTGAGAGCTGCCACCCTGAAGGACCAGTGCCACCCTGAGCAGGCGTGAGCGCCGTGGGGGTGACTTCTGGCAGCTGCCCCCAGTGTAAGGTGCAGCGTCTCCTGCGCCCTCCAGAGCGTCAGGGGTGCCCTTCAGCCCTGGGGGTGGGAGTTGGTGGTAAAGCCCCAGACCCTTCTTCTTCAGAAGGACAATTTGGGGGAATTCCCTGATGGTCCAGTGGCTAAGACTCCACACCCCCAATGCAGGGCGCCCGGATTCGATCCCTGGTCAGGGAACTAGATCCCACGTGCTGCAACTAAGAGTCCGCATGCAGCAACTAAAGATCCCGCGTGCCACAACTGAGAGCCGGCTCAGCCAAATAAATAAATGAATTTTTTAAAGAAAGGACTATTCGGGGCCCGCTCCCCAGGGCTCTGCAGGGGTCCCCAGTGGAATGGGACCTGGTGGCTGCTGCCTCGTAGCAGCCGAGTCACTGCTTCCTTGTAGACTTTCCCTCCCTCCTCCGTGCTCCCGACACCCTGCTCCTGCATCTGGGGTGTCACCCTCCGTACTGGGTTAAACGGTGTCCCCCCCAATTCACGTCCACCCAGAACCTCAGAATGTGACCTTATTTGGAAATAGGGGCTTTGCAGCTATAATTAGTTAAGGTGAAGTCACCCTGGATTACGGAGCCCCAAATCCGACGACAGGTGCCTTTACGAGAAGAGGAGGGACACACAGAGAGAAGCCACGTGCTGACAGAGGCAGAGACGGGGTGATGCGTCCATCAAGCCGAGGGGCGCCAGGAATTGCCAACAGTGCCAGGAACTGGGGAGAGGCCAGGGACAGGCTTGCCGTCAGAGCACCCAGGAGCCCAGCCTGCCCACACCTGCATCTTGGACTCCTGGCCTCCAGAACTGTAAGAGCAGGAGTTCTTCTTTTATCTTTTTCTCTTCTTTTTTGGCCGTGCTGTGTGGCTTGTGGGATCTTAGCTCCCCAACCAGGGATCAAACCCGGGCCACGGCAGTGAGAGTGCAGAGTCCAAACCACTGGACCACCAGGGAAGTCCCTGAATTTCTGTTGCTTTAAGCCTCCCAGCCTGTGGCACTTTGCTACGGCCACTCCAGGAAACTAATTTCCCCCCAAATAAACTTCCTCTACCAGGTCCTTGTCTCAAGCTCTGCTTTTGAGGGAACCCAAACGACGCCCCCAGGCGTGGGCTGCGCACGGTGAGGCCTGTGCCCCACTGGAAGGGGGAGGGGTCAGTGCTGGTCTTCCCCCTGCTACAGGGGACGGAAGGGACCTGGGGCCCTGTCTCCTCCAGCCTCGGGGAAGAAGCTGTCCCAGGCTCAGGGGAGCATTTAGGAGTCTACGTGGGCCTCCACAGGAGAACACAGACAAGGAAGCTGACAGCCCCCAAAGACCGTCCCTGCTGGAATGAGGCGCACGCAGAGCCCAGGCCACCGCCCCACCCGGCCACCTGGCCCCGGTGCCCCGGCTCAGGAAGCGCTGCCACCCCTGCCCAAGCCAGCTCCTCTCAGCTGCGAACCTTGATCCGCCCTGGCCTTCAATCTGCTCGTGTCATCAGCGCCGGAATAGAACTCGCATTTCAAGAGCATCAGCCCTTCCCGTCCCTCTTCCTGGCCCTGTAAACATGTGGGCAGAAATAGCAGCCTGCAGGCTAGAGGGAGTGATTGCCGGTTGCAGAATTGAGTGAAGGCTCCTGCCCGGGCGGGCCTCGCTGCGTGGGTGCCCAAGGCGGCCACAAAGCCCAGCTCGAAATAGCTCCCTGTGGGTACCGCGCAGCAGAAGGAGGGCAGCCTGCGAGCCGTGAAGAAGCCGGGGGGGAGGCGGGCCCCGGGGCGGGCAGGGTCCTGGCAGCGGACCCAGGTGAGCACAGCAGTTCCGGGAACCTTGAACCCACCCGCGCATCCGCCAGAGGCCCCAGTGGAAGGCAGGCCTTAGGGCAGGACCCCGGGTGCCAGGGGCGGGGGTGCTATGGGCGGTCTCGGGCCCAGCCCAGTAGCTTCAGGACGCCATCGGGGCCTGGACGTCCCATCCCTGGGCCACTCTCCGTGTTCCAGGAGGAGGGAGCAGGGACGCTGCTGGAGACACACAGGCCAGAGGGCGCCCATCTGGGAAGGGGAGAAAGAGGCGTCACTGGCCTCTTGTCAGAGCTGGCCAGGCATGGCCTGGGGCCCTGGCCGACCCAGATCCGGGCTCTGCCGCATCTCGGCCACCTGCTTTCTGCTGCTCCCACGTCAGTCACTCTGGGGCCTGGAGGCCCTGCTCCCTGGGCGGTCCTGCCCCCTGGGACGAGCCTGCCCAGCCCTGCAGCCTAGCCCTTTAGAGCGGGGGCCCAAGGGGCAGCCTGGCGCAAGGAGGCGTCCTCAGGAGGTAAGGGGCCTTTGAGCTCGAGGTGTGAGCCCTGGGCGGGAGGCAGGCCTCAGACACGGCTGCTCCCGCGGGGGGCCGCTGGGCCCTGCAGCCCTGGCTGGACCACCTGGCCTCAGGGGTCACTCTGCCAGCTAAGCCCTGCAGTGGGTGAGCATCCCCAGCGCCTGCTCCCGTGGCCTGGGGACAGAGCACACCCTGGGCAGGTGGCCCAGCAGGGCACACTTTCTGATTCCCACAAAGTCACCGTCACACGCCCCTCGAGGTGGTTTGCGGGGGCACCTCAGGGCCAGCGGGGTCGTGGCCTGGCTGATCACAGCAGAGCACTGGGCCTGGCATTCCCGACCCAGCTCGGCTGCACAGCTGCCGCTCTAGTCGCCTCTGTCCCCTCTGAGTGTGAGGACCTGTCCTGCTCTGGTGCAGGGGTGACCCGGGCCCCTTGCTGAGAGCTGCGACCCTGGCACCCTGTGGTGGCAGCAGATGTGGGAGGGGGCTGGGTATTCATGGGGACCTGGTTGTCTCTGTTCTCCCATCACCACGTACAGAAGGCACTGAGATGGCACCCCCGGCCATGCACCCGAGGGACTGGGGGTGAGTGACTCTTCCAGCCCCCGTGCCTCCCCCCAGCCCCTCTGTCCTCAAGTCTCGGTCCCCAAGTCCCTCTGTCCTGAGCCCGTCGAGCTAGTGGGAGGAGAGCCTTCCAGGCTCCAGCAGAGGAGGTCACAGTGAATTTAAGCAGCGGCCAAAGGCTCCGTTTTATTTCATGCTGGGACCAAAGGCCTTCCCGCTTTCTCACCGAGAAGATGCGTACCTTCCATGCCCGGCCTCCTCCCCCTCCGTGGTCCAAACCCACAGAGCTAAGTCCCAGAATCAGGATCCTTTTCCGAGTCAGACGCAAAGCTCCCTGGGGCCCGGTGCCTGCCTGGCTCCCAGGTCAGGAGGCTGGGCTGCTGGGCCGTCTTCTAAAGACCAGGGGTCTGGGTGAGGGTGGGGACAGAGCCTGGGGGTGCTGAGCGAGGCTGAGGCCTTCCTCTCCTTTTATGTGGCCCGTGGTCCTCCCCCCTGTGAAACACGCAGAGCGCCCCGGGGGTCCTTCCCCCAGGAGGTCCCGGGCATGGGACCTGCGAAGCCGGCCTCACATGGCGTACGCGGCCCAGTAGATGACGTTGACGGCGGCGAAGGCCGCGGGGAACACGGCACGGGCGTAGATGTCGATGGTGTCCGCGTCGATGGGCTTGAAAAGCGCACGGAGGCCCCCCTGGGGCCCCTGTTTCTTCGTCTCCTCTGTCTCCACCTCCACCGACCTGTAGGAACCCATGAGGTTCCCGGGCGCGCGGCACTGCCGGCGGGACGCGGCCAGCTCCTGGGTGACGCCCGCGGCCGAAAGGGAGAAGAGCACGATGGCATTCTTCACGTCCATCTGTGTGGGGAGGGGGAGGGGCGGGCTGAGTGGCTGGCGAGCGAGGGGCAGGACCCCCGGCCCAGGCCAGCGGCTCTACTGGGAGAGCAGGTCCCAGGCTGAGCACAGGAAAAAGTGCCCCCTGCCCCGCAGGCAACGCTGACCCTCCCTGGTGCTGGGCGGGGGCGCTGTCCTTCGTCCTGAACGTGAGAACCCCACTCCACCCCCAGCCTCACCTCGACCCTCTGCTCCTTGACCTTGACCTTGGCCTTTTGCTTCTTCCGGTAGTCAGCGTTGAAGTGGGCGAAGGCGTACTCCACCAGGGCGGCAAACACAAAGACGTAGCAGATCCAGAAGTACACGTCCAGCGCCTTGATGGCCGACGCCCGCGGCAGGGAGGAGCGGGCGCTGACCATCAGTGTGGTCATGGTCAGCACCGTGGTGATGCCTGTGGGGACAGGTGGTGCCATTACTGGAACCCACCCGGGTGCAGGTCAGGCTCCTGTCACCAGGCCCGGCCCGGCTGGCCACTGCCCCAGGACAGTGGGCCCGAGGGACTGCAAGGCGAGGCCTGTGCTCAGGACAAGTGGGGTTAGGGCCCTGCTCCCAGACTCCCTCCTTCCACCAGCTCCCGCGGGGGGAGAGGCCAGGGCCCCGTACCTAGAGACACCCTGGCGGGCACTGCGGCCTGGCTAATCCAGAAGGAGACCCAGGACATGGCGACCAGGAGGATGGAGGGCATGTAGGACTGGATGATGTAGACGCCCCGGTTCCTCCGGAGGTGGACGTGCAGGCTGAGCCGGGGGAACTGGCCGGCTGCCGGAGACCCCCGTTAGCACCAGGCCCACCACCCAGGGCAGTGCTCGGGGAGAGGGGCGCTGAGCGGGAACTGGGGCCACTGCCGGCCTCCAAAGAGAGGAAGACCCTTGTGCCCACCTCCCCCCACAGCCTGATGGGTCAGGAGAGGGGCCGGCCCTGCGGCAGGGCCACCAGAGGAGGGGGAGGAGAAAGATTCCGGCCTTGTTTCTGGCCCGTGGGCCCCTCCCAGAGCGCAGTGCACCCCTCTCCTGCCCTGCTTGTGCACAGCCCAGCTCGAGGAAGGAGCCAGCCTGGGCTCGCTGGCTCCGATGACCGGGCAGCAGGGGCGGGAGGGGCCGGGAGACAACACAGGCTTGGCCCTGGAGCCCCCCGGCACCCCTCAAACCCCGGGAAGCAATGAAGAAGCGAGGAGTAAGGCGGAGGAAACCTGATCCGGGCCCGCACTAGGGCTCGTCCCGGGCGGCTGGGCCAGGCACAGCCTGCGCCGACCAGCGGTTTTCCAGCTGCAGCCTCAGGGGGCCCTCGGGGCCGGCTAGTGGCTCTGCGGAAAGCACTAGAAAACCACCAGCGGGGCTCACAAGGAAGAGGCCGCGAGAGGCCGCGTTACCCGATTTGAAGTTCATCAGCTCCGTGGTGAAGCGGTAGCTGGTGATGGTGAACTGCGCTAGCTGCAGCCTGTCCAGCCCGTGGATCTGCCCCTGGTTTTCAGACCAGTAGTAGACGATGTCCTCGGACGAGTAGCCGTCTGCAGGAGAGCCCACATGGGCCGCAGAGCCTGGCGCCCCCTCCCCAGCCCCTGGCAGCCCTCGCAGGACTGCCCTGCCTGTGCTGGGAGCTCGATACACAGAGGCAGGGAGCAAGGAGGCCTGGGACCACGCCTGGCACCTCGGAAAGGTGGGCAAGGCCAGATGAGCTGGCCAAAGGGCAGGTCGCCCTTGCCAGGCGTGGCCCAGTGACACAGGCACGCGTCTTGTCTGGCCTCCAGGGCCGGCCGTCCTGGGCAGGGCGCTGACCCGCAGCAGGAGGGCCTTCCGGCCCCCTCTCTTCCTTCTCTTCCTTCTGTTTCTGCCCCGCCCCCGCCCTGCGCCCCGCCCTCGCGCCGCCCCGCACTCACAGCTCTCCAGGTGCAGCATGCAGTCCTGCTCGTCCATGGGGTACTTGGCCAGGTCCATGTCGCAGGCCACCGTGGAGGTGATTCTGCCCAGACAACACACCGGTGGGTCCCCGGGATGAGGCCAGCCCCCGGCAGCCGGCGTCTCTCTGGCCCAACATGGCAGAGACGCTCCTGCACCCGGCCAGCACGGCCTCCTCACGGGGTGGCAGCAGGCTGCCTTTGGTCTTGCCGGCAAGCTGCCGGCATTTGGGTGGAAACTGGAAACTGTGGCCACGTTACAGATCTCTGTGAGTCTTCGGGGATCAAGAACCGGATTTCACTCACTTTCCTCGTCCTTCAGAACAGCTGGCTGGCTAAGCCTGCGGCCAAGAAGGCGGGTCCAGCCTGAGCCCCCTGGTCTGCCCCTGGGGACGGCCTCTAGGCGTCCCCACTGACCATGCAGCCTGGGAAAAGGCTGGTGTTGCCAAGTGTGCTGGTTTTCCAAGAGAATTTAGATTCTTATGTAAATCTCCTGATCTTTAAAGTGTTGGCAATTAAGTCCACTTTTAAAAGGCGTGTGTCAGAAAACACACATTCAAACCGATACACGTACACGTGTGTTCACAGCAGCACAGCTCACAACAGTCAAATGTGGAACCAGCACAGCTGTCCGTCCACGGAGGAGCAGATACACAAAGCTGGCGTATCCATGCAATGGAATGTCACTCTGCCATCGAAAGGCAGGAAATTCTGATAAATGTCACAGCATAGATGAATCTCGAAAACACTACACTAAGTGAAAAAAAGCAGACTCAAGGGGTCACGTAGCGTATGATTACTTTTGTGTGAAATGTGCTGAATAGGCAAATCCATGAAGCTAGAAAGCCGGTTGGCAGTTTGCAGAGCTGGAGACGGGAGATGGGGAGTGGCTGCTAACGGGCACAGGGTCTCCTTTCGGGTGAAATATATTGCGAGAGGGTAGAGGTGATGTTTGCACAACATGGGGGATGTGCTAAGTGTCGCGGAGTTGTTCACTTTTAAATGCTTGATTTGATGTTATGTGCACTTCACCTCAATTTAAAAAGACGAGGGCACGCGTTAGCCAAATAGCGGCCTCTGCTGGCTTCCGGCCAGCAACCTCGGCTTCCTGCGCAGCTGCTGGTTGCCGGGGGATATAAATACCGCCACCCCCCACCCCCCATCCCCCCAGCTCCCAGCGGTGCGCTCCGTGGGGGGTGGGTGGGCAGGCAGCCGGCTGGGCTCACCGGATGCTGTAGAGAATCACCCCGTCGGGCTGCAGCCGGATGAGCTTGTTCTCCACCGTCACATCGTGGAACCAGGCGGACTTGGCGTTCACGATGAAGGTGTCAGGGAGCCACAGCTTGTCCACGAAGCGGCTGTCCAGGCCCAGAGTCTCATTGGTGTGGTTGTAGGACAGCCTGCTGTCGCGCCAGCTCTGATGCAGAAACACCGTCATGGTGTACTCCTGCGGGGGTGGGGGGACGCAGAGGCCCGGCCGTCAGCCCCTCCGCTCGCTCCTAGGGCACGCGGCCGGGGGCGGGGCGGAGGCCGGTGGGACCTACCATGTTCGCCTCAGAGATGTGGTCGATGCTGGCCACCTCGATGGCGAGTGCCACGTTCACAGGGGGGCCTGCGAGGAAGGAGCCAGGCCCGAGGCAGGTGGGGCTGAGGCCAGGGCCCAGCACCCCCGGCCGCTCAGCCAGGCCAGCGAATTCCCCAGAAGGCGGGACAGGGAACAGCCAGGGGCTTTGCAGGGAAGGCCGTCTTGGTGCAGACCAGCCTGAGGCCTGAGCAGATCCACCTTCCTAGCCGTTTCCCTGGGGGCTGGTGCAGGAGCTCGGGCACACCCCTCAGGGGAGCGGGCCTCTGCGCCAGCCCAGAGCCAAGCAGGGCTCACACCCACACTGGACCCAGGGTCTGCCCGAGCCCGACGGCCACTCTCACCTCCGATGCCAGGCCGGAAGTTGCGGGCGTAGCCCTCTATCAAACCGTCCAGGTTGGGGAGCCAGGATATTTCCAGGTTGGAGCCGACATAGTCGCCAATGTCATTCATTGCCCTGGAAACGCAAGGCCCTCTGGTCACAGGCAGGGTGCCAGGGACAGAGCCTGTCCTGGGCACCTAGGCCATGGGTGGACAGGGGGGAGGCCCTGCGGGCTGGACCTGACCAGTCCCAGGAACTCACGCCGGACACAGGGAGGCCCCGGGAGGTGCAGAGCCCAGGACTCCTGGACGTCTTCCACTGGCCTCTATGCTCAGCTTACATCCCACTCACTCGGCCCTGAGGGAGGCCACCCAGGTCAGGCAGAGGCCCCCAGCTCCCTCCATAACCACCCAGCATCCCCACCCCTGGGGTCCCCCAACAAGAGCACATGGCCTCCCTTTCAGCTTCTGAGGGCAATGTGTCCTGTAGGAGGTGACTTGGGAGAAAAGACGTGTGACCAGGAGGCTGAAGGCTGGGGAGAGGGAGACAGCGGGTGAGGTCCCAAACCCGGGACCCAGGTCCAGGCCGAGGGCCCGTGGGGAGGCTGCAGGCCGGCCTCCTGCTCTCTGTCCCTTCCCAGGCAGTCTCCAGATCTCCCCAAATTGCCACGTGCCTCCGGGGCTTAGCCTGACCCCGGAGCAGCTGGGGGCCACGCACCCTGGTTTCAGATTAACCTCACCGACAGCCTGTGCTGGTCGTGTTTGTCCCTGGTGGGGCCGCACGGGGACCCAACGACACAGGCGTCTCGTGGCCCGCACACGCCGACTGCTGGAAGCCCCCCAGTGGCTCTGCCCATCCCCCTTCTTCTGCTCGCCCTCTGGGAAACAGCGCCCCCACATTCATGTCCACCCAGAACCCCAGAATGGAACCTTATTGGGAGACAGGGGCTTTGCAGACGTAATTAGTTAAGATGAAATGCTAGACTAGGGTGGGCCCTAAATCCATGACTGGTGTCCTTAGAAGAAAAGGAAATGGACACACGGGGAGAAGCCACGTGACCACCAAGGCAGGGATGGAGTGATGCGGCCACAAGCCGAGGGACACCAGGGACTCCGGAAGCACCAGAGGCTGCAGAGAGGCATGGACCCTGCCGACACCTTGGCTTCAGACTTCGGGCCTCCAGAATTACGAGAGAATAAATCCCCCCTGTCTTAAGTCCCCCAGCTTGTGGTCGCTTGTTACAGCAGCCCCGGGAACCTCACACACCCTTGCTCCTCCAGGCCACGGCAGGTGGGGGGTGGGGCGGGCAGGATTTCTCCTAAACCTGACAGCAGGGAACGAGGAGGGACATTCAGGAGGAAGCCTCTTGTTTTCCTCTGAATCACTGCTGTCCCCAGTGGGCAGAGAAGGCCTCCAGGGCACCTGGGGCCCGAGCCCATCCAGAGCCCGCAGGGGAGCCGATGCGCCAGGGTGTGGGTGCAGAGCGGCCGGGAGCTCTGAGGCCATTCCTTCCTCTCCCCAGAGTCCGGCGTGGCCGCGTGCCCAGGCGCCCCACTCTGGGCCGTTTTGGCCACCGTGACGAGACCGCTGACCCCTCTGGGCTCCCGCGGTGCTGCCGCTGGCCGCCCCACCCCTACCCTCCGGACGTGGGACCGGCTACCGCTGAGCCTGTCGGCGCAGCCTGTGCCGTGCCCCCCCACACAGACTGCGTCCCCCGCCGCCATGGCCCCAGCCTCCTGCCTGCCTCCAGCTGCTACTGCCCCCGACTCCTGCACTCCAGCCTCGCCCTCTTAGACGCCCGCTTGACCCTCCAGACCCTCTGTCATCTGTCCCCACCTCTTGCTCCAGCGCTAACTCTGACCCCCCATGTCCCCACGCTGATTCCCCCCACCTCCACTGAACCCCCATCCCTCTCCTGGCCCTGCCCCGGGCCCCTGAAGGAAGCTGTCCTGATCACGCATTTATTCATCCACGCCTCCATCTGGCTAGTGTGACCCTTGGTGACGCCCTGTTCCAGAGATGTGACTGAGCCGGGCCAGGACAGTCGCGGCCAGAGGTCAGCGTCTGCAAGGGGTGGCAAAGCAAGGGGCTTTGAGCATGAAGACGGTCACAGGAAGGGGAGGTCAGGAGCCCTCTGGCTGGGGAGAAAGGGACAGCCTCCCTGAGAAAGTGACATCACAGCCCAAAGAGAGAGAAAGTGAGTCTGGGCCGAGGCAAGAGGCAGGAGGCAGCCGAGGGCTCCACGCGGTGGGGTCTGGGAGGGGCCTGCAGGGCGGTGGCAGGCATGGGGCCGAGAGTGTGGAGGGGGGACCGTGGGGCTCATCCGGGGCCAAGGGGAAACCGGCACTCTGAACAAGGAGCTGCTCGATTAATTAGATTAAACCTGGATGCCTGTGAGGGAGGGGCATGGGAAGTGTCCTGAGGGAATAGGGGGGATAAACTGGGGGCCATCGTGGAGGTTGGGGGGATGATGGGCTGGACGGGCCATGGAGACAGAAAGGGGCCTGGTCCAGACCGAGGGAGGGTCAGTGGAGGGAGGGGCCGGGAGCAAGTTCTGCCGCTGAGTTGGTGGGGCTCGGCATCCAGCTGGACTGGCCCCGGGACGCCGTCCTCTCAGGGGCTTCAAGAAGGCCTCGGGCCGCTGGGGCTTGGGAAACGCCGGCAAGGGCACCTGGGCCCCTCGTCTGCTCCACATACCGGCCCATGAGGAAGGCTGAACGTGACCCAGGAGGTCCTCAGCTAGTGAGGCCTGCGAAACCCGCCCTGCCCGCAGGCCCACGGGGTCCCTCCAGGTGAAGGCTGGGTAGAGCGTGTAGACAGGGCAGGTGCTTTGGTAACAAAGTAAAAGAAGGAATTAAATGAAGCCCTGGCCCCAAGTAAAGCACAATTAAAAATGCAAACGGAGTTCACCCTGAAGGTCAGACGCAAAGGGATTGGAATGAGGCTTTATTTTTGGACCGGCCCAGCGGCCGGCCTGCTTGGAGCCAGGCCGTCAGGAGACACCACCCTTCCCGGCCTTGGGCTGGTGGCACAGGTGAGCACACCTGTCCTGGGCCAGGGCCTCACACACGCTCAGGGGCACAGAGGCAAGGGCAAGGGCAGCGCCCACCATGAAGCTCGCCTGAAAGTGTCAGGACACTGGTGGGTTCTCAGCTCTGCCGTCTCCAGGGGTGAGAAGGGAACAGCCGCCTGCGGTGCCACATCTCACCTGGGACAAGGTGGCCGGTTCTGCAGCTGTGAAGGGATGCGGGGGCTGGAGGCGGGGCCATATGGTGCTCTGGGTCCTGGACGGCCCTACCCTCCTCCACTGGTTCAGGTAGAGTCAGTGGGGCAGGCGGGGCACCTGGTCCATGGGGGGCTCTGCATGGGGTCAGAATGTTGGGACTCTGACCTGTGTTCCGGGAGGGAGCGTCTAACTCCTCTGATGGCCCTGGAAGCCGGCGGTGGCCTAGGGTTGGGGTTTCATTAGAGGAACAGAAGCTCAGAGACACACCAGGCTCAAGCTCGTGGGACAGAGCAGGTGCCGTGAAATCACAGGCAGCTTCCGCCCTCCCAGGGCTGCTCCTGGGTGCCGTCAGGCCCCCCGCCCTCTCCTGGCCCCCCTGAGAGAAGCCCCAGCCCTGTCACTTGCCTGTGCCCCTGGGGATGGAAAGGGAAGGTGGGTGTAGCTGAACGAGGCAGCAGGCACCACCCCCAGGATCCTCTCACCCCCCCACCCCAGACCCTGCGCGCACGAAGCCCACGGATCCCTGACAGCTCTGCTTTTAGAGCAGCCGCTGCAGCGCTGGCACCTCAGTTACCAAGGCGAACACCACGACGATTGCGCTCACGGGAGGTGAGGGCGAGGCAGGAGCCGCGGGCACAGCTTCTCCAGGGAGATGGAGGTGCCAGCAGCCCCGGAAGGCCACCCACTCGGGTAGGCAGCCGGTGAGCTTGGGTGGCCGCTGCGTGAGCGGATCTTCAGACTCAGGGAAGCGTGGCCTTGACCCGACCCACAAATGCTGCACGGCCTACTCCCTTCTTATCCCACCAGGAGCCCCGGGATCTGGGCTGAGGGGCGGCAACAAAGAGGCCCTTCCATTCGCCCCGATGTCCCCTCACACCGCCCCGGGGTGGGGATGAGGGAAGAGAAGCCACTGTTGCCCTGGTATCTGAGCGGAGGGATGCAGAGCAGATGGGAAAAGAGGCCCCGAAGGCCCCCAAAGCCCAGAGGCGCTCGTCCCAACCGGGGCCTCAGCCTTCCTACACAGGCAGACAGGCTCACCCCTCGCCCAACAACCCAGGAGCCAGATGGGGTAGGAGTTCAAAACACTGCAGATTTTAGAAAGGCAATATAACGCACTCATGGACTTGGGGAGGGGTGTGTCTGGAGAATTTTCCAGCAGGAAATGTATAAATATGCCTCATGAGTAGCGTGGATACAGACAAAACAAGCAAGGCAGGCTTTGCCGCCAACTGAGCGCTGGTGTCAAACTTGGACTAACACTTGGGGCTCAGAGCAACTTGGATTTCAGAACTGCGGTGCGCAGCTGTGGGCCTGAGCCGGCGGCTGACCCCCGGCCCCCAGCACATCCCTCCACAGCCACAGCTCAACGCTTCGCCCTTTCTGGGACCGTGAAGCAGGAAGAGGAGAGAGGAGAACAGCCCATTGGGCTTGATACAGAACAAGGCCCCGGGACAGGGGCCACACGGGCACTGCCTGTGACTGTGACACGACAGCCAGGTCTACAACCAAAGCCAGACTCTGCCCTCCACCCATCAACAAGTAAGCTCTGACCACACACACACAGAGCCGTGTTACGTATTGTCCGAGTGACTACAGCCCAAACACAGGCCAGTGTTCAACGATTTCTGGCTTTTAAAGTCTTCGACATCAGTTGGTTGACCACAAAGTCTGGAATGCTGGGGGGAAGGGGCAGGGAGAGATGTTTTTGCTCTGTTTTTTTCTGCAGCCCTGGCACCAAGATGATTTTCAAAAAGGCCCCTCACAACTCCTATGGCAGGTAACCAGACTCAGAGGTCAGGATGCTGGGCAACCCGGGGCCCACCTCAAGTCCAGTCTGCAGAGACACGAAAAGCGAGCTGGGACCATGCTGGCCCCTGGGAGCCAGAGGGAGGGAGCCTCGGCACAGGGACCTTTCTTCTTAGCCTCTGCCTTCGCGGGGGAAGACAGGGCACCTCATCCCCTCTCCTGACAGTTAAAAAGAAATCCGGAGTCTGTCCCCTGCCAGGGGCACCTGGCTCCCCCACTCGCATACCCTGCAGTCGGATGGCATTAGAAATGGTCCCAGAAGGGAGGTCCACAGCCACACCTGCCATGAGGACGCGCCTTCTTGTCCACCCCAGACTGCTAAAGGCAACGGAAGCGGGTGCCCGAAGGAGGGCAGCGGCCTCCTCTCCCGTGTTCTCCGGACCCCTCCTTTCTTCCTGCCTGAAGCTGGGGCCCTGCTGAGAGCTCAGACCGCGCCTGGAAGGGCACCAGCCAGCCAGGGATCGGCCAAGTGCCGGCTGGGGCGAGGAACCCGAGCTCAGCAGGCGAGCCCGGGCACCGGGGCAAACTGCGAGCGGCTCTGACGCCCTCGACCGGCCCTGCGGCGCGGGTTCAGCACCGGGACGGCGGACAGCACCGGGGCGGCGGGGCTGCCAGAACCTAGAACATCGCCGCTGCCCGCGCCCAAGGGCATCTCCGCGGCGAGTTCGGAGAGGAGGGCCCGCGGGGGAGACGGGGTGGGGG
>NW_020174791.1:3156954-3165388 GCF_003031525.2 Neophocaena asiaeorientalis asiaeorientalis
CCCGCGGCCCCGGCCGGGGGTCCGGCACTCCCCGTCCCGGCGCCGCTGCCCTTGCCGGCCGTAAAGGGTCCCTCCGCGCGTCTATCCGGGAGGCGACTCAGGCGCAGGACCCGCGTGGACGCGGCCTCTCGCTGCCGGCCAGGCGCCTGCGGACCGACGGGCGCGGCAGAACCTCGTCCCTGGGGCGGAGTCTGCGATGGGCTATTTGTGGGGGTCACGGGTCCTCGGGAGCTGGTTCGGGGGGAGGAGGGTGCCAGCGCCCCAGAAGCCTTCAGCTTCTACCGGGCGAGACGCCCCCCCCCCCCAGCACCGGCAGCTCCTTCCAAGACCCTGGCGCTTGCGCCTCGCCCACCCTCCGTCGGGGGGGCGGTGAGAGCAGGCGTGGCCGCTTCGCTGCCCGCAGGTCTGTGGTCAGAACCCCGCTCTGGTCGCGGGGCGCAGTGACTTCTCTGCCTGGCGGGTCAGGCTCCATCACACCTGCCCGCAGGCCGACGGCTGGGCTCTGACGAGACGACACCCCTACCTCACCCCACCGCCACCCCCAGCGAACCAGCAAGAAAGCCAAGGCCTCCGCATTCTCTACTGTGACTCTTCTGAACATAAAACTCTACACAGTTTCCCCAAAAAAGCTGACCACAAACTCTTCTCGTTTGGTCTCATTCATTCACTTCTGGACTCGGTACCAGTCACGACCGAAAACGAACGTCTCATGAAAACACTTAAAAATGGGCAAACTGGTCCTGGAGTGGGTTGAGTCCTGTGCGTGACTGTTGACACTGGCCGGGGCAGGCGATGGGGAGTGTAGAAAGGGCTTTGCTGGGGCTTCCCTGGTGGCGCAGTGGTTAAGAATCCACCTGCCAATGTGGGGGACACGGGGTCGAGCCCTGGTCCGGGAAGATCCCACATGACACGGAGCAACTGGGCCTGCGAGCCACAACTACTGAGCCCATGTGCCACAACTATGAAGCCTGTGTACCTAGAGCCCGTGCTCCGCAACAAGAGAAGCCCCCGCTCACCGCAACTAGAGAGAAAGCCCGCGCGCAGCAACAAAGACCCAACGCAGTCATAAATAAATAAACAAATAGGGCTTCCCTGGTGGCGCAGTGGTTGAGAGTCCGCCTGCCAATGCAGGGGACATGGGTTCGTGCCCCGGTCCAGGAAGATCCCACATGCCGGAGCGGCTGGGCCCGTGAGCCATGGCCGCTGAGCCTGCGCGTCCGGAGCCTGTGCTCTGCAATGGGAGAGGCCACAACAGTGAGAGGCCTGCATACCGCAAAAAAAAATAATAATAAATAAATAAATATATTTTAAAAAAGAAAAGAAAAGAAAGAAAGAGCTTTGCTGCTGGGAATTTCTAGCCCAATCCTGAGGGCCACGGATCAAGGGGGCTGGGTCTCAGCCTTCTTTCCTAGAGCCAGCAATGAGCTCTAAGACAGTCAGGCAGGTCCCAGCAAAAATGCCCCCCCTGGAGGGTCCCCTGGCCCCTCGGGTGCATCCTCTGGGTACTTGGAAGCACCGCCCTGCTGTGTGTGTGAGCGTGTGCTCTGGGCGTGTCTCTGGACACATTCCCATTTGTCCTCCTGCGCAGGCTTGATCGGAGGTTGAGGAGTTAACCCACAAGGAAGTGCGGAGAGTGGGGCCTGGCACGGAGTGAGGGCCCTTAGCCTCACGAGGGTTGTTTTCATTATTCTTCTGCTAGATTAGGATCTAGTCTGTCTGCTTCTCTAGAGCAGCCCTCGTGTCTAACAGCCTCTGGTGTACGATAGATGCTTAATAAATGCAGGGCAATTTAGGCTCAGAGCCACCAAAAGCCGGCACAGCTGGTGTGGTCAGACCCTGAAGCGTTCGGGAGCACGCACAGCGCTCGCTCTCCTGTCTTTCAGGCCCAAGCTTTGGTCTCTGTGCTGGTCCAGGCTCCAGCGCTTCCTCTGGGTTCACTGTCACGCTCTTTCCTTGGATCTGAGAAGATCCAGGTGCTGATAGCCTCTGAGAAATATTGCTGACGTTGAATCACCTGATTCAGTTAGTTCAGGGTGACCCAGATTATCGCCACTTTCTACACCCTCGTCTATTACCTGAAGCACAACATTAGCCCTGAGTTTCGCCGGAGGACGCCCATACAGGCATCTCAGCCGTAGCCCTGGGTGCTGGGTGCCATCGAATCACCTTTTCTTCCTCGAGCCCTGGAGAGAAGCACATTTCAAGGCCAGGACAGAGAAAGAGGTAAGGCAGCGACCTGCACACCCGGGGGACCCGTGATACTGCCCGTCCTTCACAGCTCCCTCTAGGAGGCCCGGCTGTTCACTGACCTCAAATCAAAACGCTTAATTTCTTCCCCAGAGTCTGCAAGCTTTATTTTAGTTCTATTTTGTTGCTAGTCGCTTCAGTTTGGATCTCAAGAATGGGCATTTTCATTTTTCCTTCCTCGAGTTTTTTGAGAATTAGCTCGTCGCACTCCTGAGCCTTGGTCGCATTCCACTGATGTGTGTCACTAGCTGGTCTCGGGGCCCTCATCTTCCGCTCCACGCAGACAAGCTGCAGCCGTCCCAGGATGGGGAAAAGCCTACGCGGGGCAGCCCCACCGAAGGTCCACTTCTCCCCTCCCTTTGATAATTCAGGAAATGCCCCCAGAGTCAGAGCTCTGGTACCAGTCCCTGTCTTGCTCCTAACTGGCCGTGTGGCCTCAGAGAAGTAATTTCTCCTGATTTTGTTTTATTCATTTGCCAGAGGAGAAGCTGAGTAGTGATGGGTCTCCTGGGTACCGGAAGTCCCCAAGGCTGAAGCCCATTACAGAGGATCTCATGGGTTGTCTTCACTGAAGACAACAGTCTAACTTGTAGGTGCTCAGGTCCCCCCCTTCTGTGGAAAATAGTGTAGGTGATTCCCCATCTTTATTCCACGCCTGTGATTTTTTTGGGGGGAAGGCAGAACCCCACCCTCCAAGTGTGACTTTGCTGAAACTTTCCAAATCAATCAGATGAAGGGCCTCTGTCCATTTCAGGTGAGGTCTGTGCTCTTCACCCAGATACCTGACAGCCCCACCCCGTTGGCCTGGCACTAAGAGCACAGGACAGGGGACCTGGTGCCAGAGCCTGGGTACAGGGATGAACAGGAAGCCTGAAATTCCACCCTGAGGCGTTTGGTCCCTGTAGGTCTACTTAACTCATCCACTCGCTCCCCTTCCTCTTATTTCACAGGTAACACGGCTTCTCCGGCGGACGATCCGTGCAGAGCCCTCTGGTTACGGGCTCAGGGCAGCGGCTGCTGTACCTTCCTCCTGTTTAGTGCAGGAGGGCGTTATGCCCTCCCCGTGTGGCACTGAGCAGGGCCAGCGCACATTTAGCCTTGGAAGGTACAGATACTCTACTTCTGTGCTTGCCCCCTGGAGTCACCACCTCAACACTTCCCTGGGTAACAACGCCCTAGGTAGAACCTAGGGAGCTGCAAGGTGGGGGTGGTGCATGTACTCGACTACTGAGATCATCAGCCTGCTGTCTTTTTTGCCTGTTTCTTTCGGGTAATGCTTTGCCGTACGCTCACGACGTAGAGGAAGGGATGGCACCGAGTCCAAAGCTTGGGCAGAGAGCTGGCCTGAGTCCATTGCAGCAGCAGGACGGGCCCCAGGAGGTACAGGTGAGTCACAGGGACTCAGGAGGGGAAACTGCACCAGCTAATTTTAAAATCCCTGCTGGATATATTTGTGAGGTTGTTTTATTATTTTCCCGGGAAAATGCACCAAACAGAGAAAATGGCAGTCACACACAAAAATTTTCTTCAGCTTATTAGAGTGTAATTATTAATCCCATGATTTCCAGATGGAATCCATTCATTTGGAGAAGCAGAGGCAACTTAGCAGAAAGGGTCACATGCAAAATCCCTGCAGCGGGCCGAGGTCAACTGTCTGCTCAAACAAAGGATGCGCTGGAAACGGGGCTGCGTCTCGAGGCTGTTTTTGGTAATCAAGGCCCTGAGAACCAATAAACACCCGAACTTGGCCACCTAGAGAATTTTTTCTCCATGAGGTAGATAGACGTCCAAGTACAATTGCTCACGTGTCATGAGGAGAAGACAGAATTCTATTCTCGTATTTTATGTTTTTTAAAGCGACGATTTGAATTCTTTCATGTGACGGAAAACGCTACACACAGATTAACATACCTAACAAAGGGCTGCCTATCAAGTGAAAAAGACTCTCCTTTAGGTGCCAGCGCGACTGAATTGACTGACGTGAAAGTCCTGAAGGGGCTGCTGGCAGAGGGTCCCCACGGTGGTCGGGTGGCCCTGCTCCCCGGACTCTGTGAGGAAGGTGACCGCGGCTCCCCAAGACTCTCCCTGGTCTGATGAGCTGATCCTCTGGGCAGGATGCTGGAGAAGGAAAAGCAGGAGATTTGCTGTAATCTTTTTCACGTTCGATATTTGGATGCTTTGATTAAACTTCCTTAAGAAAGGCCCCGACACAGGTCAATATTCGTTTAACCAATATTTATGGAATTATTCATGGTACTCTGTGCCAAGAACTGGTCCAGACGTTGGGCGTGAATAAGATATAAAAGGTTCCCGTCCCCAGTGGCCTCAACGTCCAGGAGGAAGATCCTGGACAATCAGCGGGTAAACAAACAAAAGAGACCATTTCAAGTGTAACCTCAGTAAGACAACAATCATGGGGAAGACCTGTGGGGACGGGCACTGTACACAGGGTGGGCGGGAAGACCTTTGTGAGGGGCAACATCTGAGCTGAGGTTTGGATTCCATTCTATCCCTTCTGGAGGAAAAGCCAGCCCCACCAAGAGCCAGGTAAGTGTTCAGGGCAGAGAACGGAATGTGCAAAGGCCCTGAGGCAGGAGTGAACTGGCCAGTCCAGACAGGAGCAAGGCCAGGCCCGAGTGGCCTTGAGGGAGGGAGGGTGGGCAGCAGAGTGAGGCAGGCAGAAGCCAGGTCACGCGTGGTCCAGTAGGTGCGGACTGATGTCTGAGTTCAGCTTATTTTTAATTAATTAACTGGCTGTGTTGTGTCGTCGTTGCTGCGCACGGGCTTTCTCTAGTTGCGGCGAGGGGGGCTACTCTTCTTCGCGGTGCGCAGGCTTCTCGTTGCGGTGGCTTCTCTTGTCGTGGAGCACGGGCTCTAGGTGCGCGGGCTTCAGTAGTTGCAGCATGTGGGCTCAGTAGTTGTGGCGCACAGGTTTAGTTGCTCCAAGGCACGTGGGATCTTCCTGGACCAGGGCTCGAACCCGTGTCCCCTGCTTTGGCAGGTGGACTCTTAACCACTGCGCCACCAGGGAAGCCACCAGCTTATTTTTAATGAGCTTTATAGAAATACAGTTTACATACAATAAAATTCACTAATTTAACTATACAATTTGATGGCTTTGTTATACACGGAGCATTGCATAATCACCACTGAAATCACGACATTGCCCATTTGCTCCACCTTAAAAGTTCCCTCCTGCCCCTTTGCAGTCCCCCGAGGAGGTGACTGCACCCCAGCCCTGGGCCCAGATGACCACAGGTGTCTGCTTCCTACCCCTACAGTTGTGCCTTTTCTGGAGTCTCACAGGGTGATGCTGTGCAGACGCCTTCTCACTTCCCATCCAGTGACCCCTGCCCCCTGCCGCAGCCCCCCAGCCGCACGTGCTCTGCCCCTCGAGACTTGCTCCAACACGTTCAGGTCGACAAGGTTTGGGTTAGTTTTCTTCTCTTTCCTTCCTTTACTTTCAAGCTCCTCTGTCTCTGGTTTGTCACAGGAAGCTGGGCGGCGTTTCTCCGCTGCTCTGTAGGGAAAGTGTGTCTTTCTCTGGGGGTTTGAAGAGCTTTTCAAGCTGGGTGGCGTTTCTCCGCTGCTCTGTAGGGAAAGTGTGTCTTTCTCCGGGGGTTTGAAGAGCGTTTCTCTGTTTCTCACTTGCATCCATTTGATTAGTTTGAGTCTTGGTGTAATTGTCTTGTATTTATTCTGCTTGAGCATCTAGGGTCTGCGGGTTAGAGTTTTCGTCAAATTTAGAAGATTCGCAGCCGCTTTCACGTGCGTTTCAGCCTCCTCTGGCTCCTCAAGGCATTAAACCCCACGTCCCAAGAGAAAGGCCCTCATAACCTCTCCCTGTCACAGGCTCGGGTTTGGCCCCGTTGCTCAGCCACCCCTCCCCATGGCCGGGTCGAGGTGCTCACTCTTGCAAGTCCTTGGCATTTAGCCCCTTCCTCTCCTCCCGGGCTCACGTGTACCCGATGAGGCTGCAACTTACCCCTAGTCACCAGCCTGGCAGCCAGGGGAGGTGTGGGACAGATGCTGAGCAGGGCCCTGTTGCCTTGCTGGGGAGACCTCCACGGTGTCCTTCCAGATGGGGGGAGTGCTGGCTCCCCTTAGGGAGACGTGAGCCAACTTTGCTGCCTCTGAAGTTTCAGAGCAGCCTGGGAAGCCAAAAACCCTGGGGCCTCCACCCAGATATCCCGCCCTATGTGTCAAGATTTCCCACCTGCCCTTGGCCCCAGAACCTGCCCTTGGCCCCCGGACCTGCCCTTGAGCCCAGGACCCTGCCCTTGGCCCCCGGACCTGCCCTTGGTCCCAGGACCTGATCTTGGCACAGCAAAGCTACCTTGGCTTGGACTCCAACACCTCTGAATCTCAGCATCTCTAGTCTGTCCTCGTCCTGCTTCCATCACCTCTTTTTCTCCAGAGAAGGACGTAAGAGCGTCTTTATAAACTACCAAGCAGCTCCCGCCTTCACTCTTAGTTTTTTGGGTTTTTTCTTTTTCTTTTTCATTATTTTTAATTTGAGAAGTTCTTTTTTGTCAAATAATACAATTATGTCTTATAATCATTATGGTTTAGATACTGTTTTGCTTTCAATTTGAAATTTTTTATTGAGGTATGACTGACATACGTACATATTTCAGGTGTACGACATAATGATTCCATGTTTGTATATACAGTAGACCCTTGAACAACGTGGGGCTCGGAAATCCCGGGTTAACTTACAGCTGCCCCACCTCAGCCACGGCTCCGCGGATCCTGTAGTACTGGAGTGCAGGTACTTATTGAAAAAAATCCACGCATAAGTGGGCCAAACGCTTCAAACCCACGCTGCTCAAGAGTCGCCTGTATTGTAACCTAGGTAACCGCCATCACAACACAGTTATGGGGATATTTTTCTTCTGATGAGAACTTCAAAGACCTACTCTCTTAGCAGCTTTCACATATGCAACACGGTGTTATTAACTATAGTCGCCGTGCTGTACATCACATCCCCACGATTTATTTCTCTTATAACTAGACGTCTGTACCTTTTGATTCTTTTATGCACTTCACCCACCCCCTGCCCCCCGCCTCTGGAAGCCACCCATCTGTTCTCCGTATCTATGAGTTTGGATGTTTTGTTTGCTTCCTTCTTTGTCTTTTGGGTTTTGTTGTTTATTTGCTTTATGTTTTGTTTTTTGGGTTTTTTTTATTGTTGCTGGTGGTGGGGTTTTCTGTTTCTTGGGGTTTTTTTTAGCCACCACACGTGAGATTATACACTATTTGTCTTTCTCTGTCGGACTTATTTCACTTAGCATAATGCCCTCAAGGCTCATCCATGTTGTCGCAGATGGCAAGATTTCACTTAAAAATTTTTTTTACTATTTCTAAACTTATTCTTATAATTTATTTATTTTAATTTATTTGTTTTTGGCTGCGCTGGGTCTCCGTTGCTGCGCGCGGGCTTTCTCTAGTTGCCGCGAGTGGGAGTTACTCTCCATTGCGGTGCGCGGGCTTCTCATTGCGGTGGCTTCTCTTGCTCTGGAGCACAGGCTCTAGGCACGTGGGCTTCAGTAGTTGTGGCACACGGGCTCCGTAGTTGTGGCTCGCGGGCTCTAGAGCGCAGGCTCAGTAGTTGTGGTGCACGGGCTCAGTTACTCTGCAGCAGGTGGGATCTTCCCGGACCAGGGCCCGAACCCGTGTCCCCTGCATTGGCAGGCAGATTCTTAACCACTGCGCCACCAGGGAAGCCCCCCATCACATCTTCTTTATCCATTCATCCACTGATGGACACTTAGGTTGGTTCCATGTCTTATTCCATGTGAATAATGCTGCAGTGAACATGGGGGTGCAGATGTCTTTTTGGGTTAGTGTTTTCATTTTCTTTGGGTAAATACCCAGAAGTGGAATCGCTGGATCACATGGTAGTTCTATTTTTAATCTTCTGAGGAAACTCCACGTTGTTCTCCACAGCAGCTGTTTCAATTTACATTCCCACCGACAGTGCACGAGGGCTCCCTATTCTCCGCAGCTTCAGCAGGACTTGTTATCTCTTGTCTTTTGGATAACAGTCATTCTAACAGGTGTGGTTTGCATCTCCATGATTATTATCGATGTGGAGCAGCTTTTCATGTGCCTGTTGTGTGTCTTCTTTGGAAAAACATCTATTCAGATCCTCTGCCCTTTTTTTTTTTTTTTTTTTTTTTTTTTT
>NW_020174791.1:3165404-3169079 GCF_003031525.2 Neophocaena asiaeorientalis asiaeorientalis
GGCAGGCGGACTCTCGACCACTGCGCCACCAGGGAAGCCCCCCATTTTTTAATTGGATTGTCTGGGGTTCTTTTTACTACTGAGTTGTATGAGTTCTTTATATATTTTGGGTTATTGACCCCTTATCAAATGTATGATTTACAAATACTTTTTCCTGTTCCATAGGTTGCCTTTTCATTTTGTTGACAGCTTCCTTTGCTGTGCAGAAGCTTTTTAGTCTGATGTAGCCCCATTTGTTTAATTTTGCTTTTGTTGCCTTTGCTTTTGGTGTCAACACACTTAGTTTCAATTGTTGGTTAAGCGTCTCCAGCTTTTCCTACCCCCTCAATGCAATGCAGTAACAGCCAGTCATTGTACTGTTGCCCTCCACAAACTCACTCTCTCCTCAATCATCGTACCAGCGGCCTTCTCCCAATTTGTTACTGGTGGAAGTTTACCAGCAGACTGCCACCTTGTTCCGGGCATCCACATGTTACCCAGGATGGGCTCCTCCTTGCCAGTTGGACAGTGAGTGATCAGGTTACAAATCCCCATCATGCCATCTGCTTTCTGAGACCATTCCTGGCGCCAGCTGTGTCCGTCTGGGTCCTCCCGTAAGCAGACCGTGAGAGGGAATTAGGAATGCAAAAGATTTATTGGAGGCTCGTGCCTATGAAAGATCAAGGGGGAGGAAGTGGGATTGGGTCGAGAAGGCTTCATTCCACAATCCTGATCTGACACCTGTGGTTGGAAAGAGGCGGAAAGCAAGACTGAGCAGGAGAACTGAACTCTGATGTAAACCTGACAAGGTTTTGGCCAACGCAGAGAGGGGATGGAAGGGCTCTGGAGCAGAGGCTGTGCACTAGAGAGTCTCACGCCGGGGGAGGTGGTCGGGCCCAGATGCCAGCCAGAGAGAGAGTGGGATCAGCTCAAACCCCGTCCAACCACAGCACTGCAACTGGAGGTGGGTCGCCAGCTACCACTCCTCACAGCTACATGCACCTGCTTTCTGGAAGGGAGATCACAGGGGTGCTCCCCATGGCTGCTAGGAAGTTGTCAGAATAGTAACTTAGTATCCTAGCATCCTCCAAACGTGACCAATGAGGACTCTATGTTTAGAATGAACTCATGGATATTAACATATTTGTTGGGCTTCAATCCTTTGTAAATAGTTTCTTTTCTTTTCTTTTTTGGCCTTGGCTTGCTGCAGGAGCTCCCCTACACTTGGATACTCAAAATTGTCCCACTTTGACCAGCGGGAGCCCTGCAAGTTGGCTAATGAATCCTCTGACACAGCACTAGAGTCGTTGATAATTTCCTCACTTTCTGCTGGTAAAGATGCTCCAGGATCGTCTTGTACGTTTCCTGCCTCAGATCTGGAATCAGCCATTTTTTTCTAGGAAGCTCTGTTTTCTTTCTCCGTGGGAAACGGCGTGTAGGGACAACAGCCCGGGTGCTAAGAGCGCTCGTCTCTGCTGGACTGGTGACTGTGTTGAGACCAGCTCTGTCCAAGATGGTGATGGGCACTTTCTACATCTGTGGCACCTGACACAGCAGCGCTGAGCCGCACAGCGCTTCTGCCACTGAGGAATGGAATTTTTAATTTTATCTAATTAAAATGTTTTTATGCGGTAAAATATACAGAAGTTAAATTTTACCATTGTAACCATTTTTAAGCGCACAGTTCAGCAACGTTAAACACATTCACGTTGCTGTGCGCCGGTCACCACCATCCATCTCCAGGACTTTTTTATCTTCCCAGACTGAAGCTCTGTCCCCACTAAACACTCACCCCAAATTTCACCACACCAACCCCAGCTCCTGGCAACCACCAGTCTACTTTCTGCCTCTATAGATTTGACTATGTACCTCATATGAGTGAAATCAAATAATATTTGTTCTTTTGTGACTGCCTTATTTCACTCAGTATCATGTCTTCAAGGTTCACGCATTTAGTAGCAGGTGTCGGGATTTCATCCCTTTCAAAGGAATGAAATACTCGACTGTATGTACCTGTCACATTTTGTTTATCCATTCACCCACTGATGAACATTTTGGTTGGTGAATAATGCTGCCGTGAACATGGGTGTACGAATATTTGTTCTCTAAATAGCCACATGTGTCCAGTGGCTACCATATTGATAGTTCTAGACCTTAGTGGACAGAGCTAAGAAATATATTTTAAAAGAAAAATTTATATTAATTCATACTAATATTTCACATCCAAAATTACTGGTTTTTCCACTTTTGATATTTCCATCTCTTCGTCCAAATGAAAAATATTGGTTCCTAATATTACTATACTACTTATTTGTTTTACCCCACTTTGTATAATTCCAGAATAACAATATCAATGCTATAACAAAGACCAGGATTACTGCAAACAATTGTATAGTTCATAGTCTACTAGGTATGCCCACACTGTTGGCTTGTAAAGTCACTTGAAATTATCCTTTCCTGTTGGTTAAGCCACCAAACTGACATAGAGTTAGGTTCTTTTTATTATTATTATTTTGTTTTCAACTCTTTTGTTTTTTGTCTTCTGTCTTATTTTGGGTTTTATAATTACACAGTTCCATAGCCAAATGTACAAGCACATTTAGAGAAATCTGGTTTCTACTACTGACCCTCCTGCCCCTGGTCAGTAACCATTTTTATGTTACTTTATAGTGTAAGAAAATAAGCAAGTATATTCTTATTGCACCTGCCCCTTCTTAGATAAAATACTGTACCCACTGTCCTGCATCTTGATGTTTTTCCCTTAACGGTATGTTCCGGCAATCACTCCAGGGCAGAACATAGAAACAGTTCTTTCCCAGCCCTTCCGCTGTGCGGCTGCACCTCACCCAGCTCTCACTGGTGGACATGGGGCTCTTTTCAGTCTTTCGCTGTCCTTTTCTTTAGTAGAAAAGTGCCTTAATCATTAATATGGACAGGCTCAGAGAAGCAAAGCTGACAAGGAAGAAGCTCCATAATTTGGGTGGGGTGGGGAATAGAAGAATAATTTCTCTTAGAAAAACTGCCCTGGGCTGATATGGTGACTCAGGTCTGTTCCTCGGTCCAGAAGGGAAGAGGCCTGGGCACCGCTGCAGGGGAATGAAGGCAGAGGTAACTGCTGTCACCTGGGTAAAGTCCACAGCTCTCGGAGATGCTTGATGGCTCTGATGGATCTCACCGTCCCAGGATGAAACTAAGGGACTTCCTGGGCCCCACTGTGGCATCAGGAAACACTGGTCAAAGCCAGCCAGTGGCCAGCAGGGCGAGCGGCCTTGCAAGTCACATGCAGGCGGGATGCTGGAAGGCGCGGGGTCCTGCAAGGACGGGGGATACGCGGACTCACTCGGGGGCCCAGGGCCCGGCACTGAGTGCACTGGCGAGAAGGACCCTTCTTCACATCCCTTCATCTCGGCCGCAAACACGCCCCAATGGGCCCGGGCAGGGCTGGGGACTGGAGAATGCGCGGGGGAAAGTTCAGTTCAGCTCCAGCCCAGTGTGCCATATTGTGCCAAGTCTCTCATCTCTAAAAGAAAAGTGAGGAACCCCGATTTTAAGTGAACTCTCCTGTTTTTAAAATTGACAACTAATCCGAAATTCAACCGGCTTGGCCCAAACCAGGGGAGGCAGCCTGGCGCGCCGTTCGGGCCACCGAGCAGCGCTGGTCTGCTCCGCCACGGCCTGGGTGCCCCCGCGACCCTC
>NW_020174791.1:3169141-3174845 GCF_003031525.2 Neophocaena asiaeorientalis asiaeorientalis
CGGGGCGCGTGGTCGCCTCGGCCTCACCGCGCCTGCGCGGGGGCGCGCCGCCGGACCGAGCCATCGCGCGAGCGGGGAAGGGGGCGCGGGCACCCCCACACCGCGGTGGAGCCGTCCGTTGCCATGGAGCTGCCCGCTCCAAACCGTGCAGCCAGCCGCAGCCGAGCAGCTTCTCGGCCCGGAGCGCGCGCCGTTCGTACCACGGCGGGGCTGCTGAGAGGTGGGTCCGTTGGCCCCGGAGCCTGGGGCTGGGTCGGGGACTTTAGCCGCCCCCTCAGGCACAAATCAGCGTCTTCATCGTGGAAGTTCTGCCCAAGAAATAAGTGCTAGTGCGGGGAGTGGGGGTCGCCCCTGGCCGGTCTCAGGGACCCCAGGGTGCCGTGAAGCTTGGGTTCTGAGCTCTGCTCCGGCTCCGCGCGGACGTTGCGATGTTGTCCTTTCACATCTAGGACACCGTTGAGCAAAACTCTCAGCCCGGCTGGTAAGAAGAGGGGACTCTGAGGGTCCGGGCAGAGGAAAGGAATTCCGAGGTCATCTCAGTTTGGTTTTTAATGGTTACCTGTTTCTGGAAATCTCTATTATTTGTTTCCCGTAAACGCATACTCGTTTTACGTGCTCACATTATGTATCTGGCAAACACTACTCGACCATCTGCCGTGAGCCAAGTACTGAAGCAGGTGATGGGCGGACCGGCTCTGGTACCCACAGTCCAAAGAATTCCCTGATGGGTTATCCCTGCAGACCGATGGCGAGTACACTCACAGGTACTGCTGAAGGACTGGTTATAAAGCCAGCATCACTAGTCACTACCCAAGTCCAGAAATTGAACCTGGTCAGCACCCCAAGTCAACCTACCCCGCCCTTGCCCCATGCAGACCCTTCCCCGGTGACCATAGCCTGACTTTCTGATTCTAATTTCCTTGATTTTCTTTAGTTTTACCGTTTGTAAACAATATAATTGTTTCACCTGTTTTTAAACCTTATATAAATGGGAAAATGCTGTATATATTCTTTTTTAATTTTTGAAACAATCCCAAATTTATGTAGAAGTTGCAAGTTCAGCATAAAAAACTTGTTTCCTGGAGCAGTTGAGGATAAGTTGCCTGCGTGATGCGCTGTCACCTCCAGATACTTTCGTGTGCATTTCCTACACATAAGGACAATCTCCAGCATAACCACACACGACCATCAAAGACCCATAAAGTCACAAACCCGAGAGGGTCCAGTCTGGGACCCCCCACTGCACTGAGCAGTCATCGTGGTTCTTTAGTCTCCTTCATTCCAGAACATTCATCAGGCTTTCCTTGGCTTCGTGACCCTGACACTTTTGAAGGTTTAGGCCAGTGACTTTGTAGAAAGCCCCTCTGGGTTTGTCTGATGTTTCCTTGTGATCAGATTCCCATTATGCGTCTTTGGCAGGGAAGCCACAGAAGTGAGGCCACGTGTCACTCTCTGCTCGTTCCATCCCGTCAGATGGCTCACAGTGGTCCATTTGTCACATTAGTGACGAGTTTGCTTTGATCACTTGATGAAGGTGGTGTCTGCCAGCATCTCGCCTGGGAAGTTGACTTGCCCTTTGTAATTGACGAGTATTTTGTTGGGCAGTACTTTGAGGCTCTGAAGCTATGTCATCCCTCCCAGGCTTGAGCCAGTGGCACACACAGTGGACACCTACCCCCTCTCCCCGCCCCCCGCTTGGGCTCTCATACCCGACACTGGACCGACTGCCTTCCTCCACTCAGGCTCTGTCACCCAGTCTGGGCCACTGTGGACCCTGTTTCACAGGCCCACCTGGGGCGGAAGGGGAAGAAGAAAGGCAGCCTGTGCTGCTTGTGTCTTCCTCCCTTTCAGTTGTGTGTAAGAGACCCATCCACACTGCTGCACGAGCTGTGGGTCATCACCTCCATCACCAGGTGGCTCGCCACGGTGTGGATCTCATTTGCTCTGCTGCCGATGGCTGTGGGTTGTTTCCGTAGTTACTGCTCTTACGAACACTGCTCTCTGGGGTCTCGTTATGGCTCCTAGTATTTATGTGTGTTAGGAGTGGAATTGTGTCTCCTCAGAGAAAAGATATGTTGACATCCTAACCCCCCGTATCTCAGAATATGACCTCATTTGGAAATTGGGTCATTGGGGATGTAATCGGTTAAGACGATGTCATACTGGAGGAAGGTGGCCCCTCCTCCAATATGACAGACATCTTTATAAACGTGAATTTGGACGTAGACACGCACACAGGGAGGCTGTCACATGGATTGGAGTTACGCTGCCACAAGCCCGGGAACCAGAAGCTAGAAGAGAAGTCTGGAATAGATCCTTCCCTAGCACTTCAGTGGGAGTTGGCACCTTGATTTCAGATTTCTGGCCTCCGGAACTATGAGAAAATACTTTTGTGTTGTTCTGAGACAGCCAGTTTGTGGTACTTTGTTATGGCATCCCCAGGAAACTAATACAGCATCTAAGTTTCTGTAGGGTAAACGCCTAGGAGAGGAATTGCTGAGTCAGAGGGCCTGGTAGACAGAATAATGGCCCCCAGAGACCGCCATGTCCTGACCCTTGGAACCTGTGAATGTGTTAGGTTACAGGCACTGGGAATGTAGGCTGTTAGTCAGCTGACTCTGAGATGGGAGATCGTGCTGGATTATCCCGGTGAGCCCAGCGCACCTAGAAGGGCCCTCCTGGTGGGAGAGGGAGGCGGAGGGGAGCCAGAAAGAAAGCAGCCCGAGAAAGACCACCTGACATTAGTGGCTTTGAAGTTGGTAGGATGGGGCCTTGGCCGAGGCACGTGGGTGACCTCTAGAAACTGGAAAAGGCAAGAAAATGGACCCTCCCCCAGAGCCTCCGGAAAGGAAGGCAGCCCTGCCGACACCTTGATTTTAGCCCAGTGGGGCTCATTTCAGACTTCTGACCTCCGGAACTGTAAGATGATACATCTGTGTTAAGTCCCTGAGTGTGTGGTAATTTCCTACGGCAGCAACAGGGTACCAGTGCAGAGGGCGCGTATATATTTAACTACGATACAATGCTGAGCTCTTTTCAAAGCACCTGTCCCCGTTTTCCCTCCCACCGTTAGGGTGTGCGCCTCCCCACTGCTTTGTGCCCTTGGTGGCACCTGGTATACTCAGGCTCGTAATGTGTTACCGAGTCTGATGGCTGTGTAATGATAGTATGTGGCTTTACTCTGCATTTCCCTGATTACAAATGACGTTGAGCAACTTTTCTTGCTTCATCACCAAGAAACAGTTCATCATCTGGCCAGGACTCTGTTAAGAGTTACAGGGAGCACTATTAATAATGCCAGGAAAACAGGCACGAATCCAGCCATCTGAACGTCCTTTATTGTAACCTGCCTGTTATGGTCTCGCCGTTTTGCTGTTGGGCTGCCCACCTTCTCTGTTGAGCCGGCGATGTTCCTTACATGTCTTGATGGTAAACCTTTTGGGAAATGCGTTGCATGTATCTTCTAATCTGTAGTGTTTCTTAAACTCTCCTTAGGGTGTCACCTGAACCAAAGTTTTTAAGTGTACGAGACTCTACCAGCTTTTCCTCTTGTGACTTAATGTTTTTGATGTCTTGTTTAAGAAAACCTGAAGGCATGAAGGCCCCTCCGCCTTCACCGTAGCAGCTTTGCTCTTCACCTGTGAGTCTTTGGCCCCCAAGGAACTGATTTCCGGGGTGGACACCCAGCTTCTTAGCATGTGGACTGAGATGTGCATTCCCTGCCCGCCGCTTGCACACGCTGCCCTGTCGGAGTTTGGGGGTTTTTTAATGCCTCTGTGGAGCAATTTGGAGAGAACTGGCATCCTGACAGCATTGAGTGTCCATTACGTGAGCATGCACCTCTCCATTGATTTATTTATATTGGTTTTATTCTTTTTAAGGTTTTTGTTAGGGACAATTTCAAACTCACCACGTAGTGGTCCTATGAACTGTCGGGCGCCCAGCCCCCCTTCAGTGGTCACCAGAATCGAGTCAATCCTGGAGCTTCTACTGCTTCTCACTTGTAGCGCTTGGTTGATGTATTTCAGAGAAAACCCCAGTTGTAATAGTTCACCCGTAAACTTTTTTTTTTTTTTGCGGTACGCGGGCCTCTCACTGCTGCGGCCCCTCCCGTTGCGGAGCACAGGCTCCGGACGCGCAGGCTCAGCGGCCATGGCTCACGGGCCCAGCCGCTCCGCGGCACGTGGGATCTTCCCGGACCGGGGCAGGAACCCGCGTCCCCTGCATCGGCAGGCGGACTCTCAACCACTGTGCCACCAGGGAAGCCCCACCCGTAAACTCTTTAGTATACAATCCTGATAAAGAACTTATTTTTAGCATAACCACAAATTCATTATCAACCCCAGCCGAGTTAACATTGATTCCTTAATAAAATCTAATACCACTTGGTGTTCATTTTCCCGCGTTACCTCAGAAATGTCTTCTACAGTTTCTCACTTGACTCAGGTTCCAAACCAGAACCCCCCCTTGCATGCGGTTGACTTGTCTCTCACGGCTTTTACATTGAGAACAGCTCCGCTGCCCTTTCCCCCCATGGCATGCATTTGGTGAAGAACCTGGGTCATTGACTCCACTTATCCTTTCTTTAGGTCTCACTTCACATCGCCTGACGGGGACGGGGCTTCATCATTTTCTCATCGGGGGCCCTGCTCCTTTTCTCTTGTATTTATTCCCAAGTACTTCATATTTTTTGGTGTAATTCTTGCTTTCTCATTATTTGTTCTGATAAATTGGAATATCATTGATTTTTATTACCGAATTTGTGTCTAGCAGCATTACTAAATTGTCTCAATAACATTAACAATTTATCTCTATACTCATTTGGGCTTTCTACATGCACAATCGTGTTATCTGAAAACAACTGTCTCCCCTTCCACTCCTCATGCCTTGTATTTCTTTCTTCTCTCCTTGTTCCAGTCAGGAGACCCAGTGGCTTCAGAGAGCATCCTTGTTTTGTTCTCAGTCTTAAAGGAAATGCTTTTAACGTTTATGATTTTTTTTCTTTTGGCCACGCCGAGCGGCTTGCGGGGACCTTAGATCCCCGACCAGGGATCCAACCCACGCCCCCTGCAGTGGAAGCACGGAGTCTTAACCGCTGGACCGCCAGGGAAGTCTTAATAATGTTATGATTAAGTATGACGCTTCCTGTGGATTATTGTTGGCAGACATTCTTTATCACATTAAAGAAGTCTAATGCCAGTTTGCTACATTTTTAAAAAGTGTAAGTGGGATGTTGAATTTCATCAATGTCTTTTTCCACATTGAGTCAATTGTATATTTCTCTTCTCTGGTCTGTTCGTGTGGTGAGTTGACTTGATTTCTAACGCTGAGCAAATCCGTCTTCATCGTGATGTGTCATCCTGTCTACGTGTTGCTGGCTTTAGCCTGGTGGCACTTCACCTCAAGAGTGAGGCTGGTCTGTGATTTTCCTTTCCCTGTTGTCACTGCCAGGCTCTCGTAGCAAAAGTTAAGTGATTCCACGAAACAAACCAGGGAGTGGACCTTCTGCTTCTCTTTCCTGGAAGGAAGTGTGTGAAACTGGAACATTTTGAACCTCAAATGTTTCATGGAACTTGATAGGGAAGCCTCAGAGCCTAGAGTTTTCTTGGTGGGAACATATTTGACTTTTTTTTTAAATTTTTTAAAAAATGTTTGTTTATTTTTCTTATTAGTCATCCATTTTATACACATTAGTGTATACATG
>NW_020174791.1:3176015-3192098 GCF_003031525.2 Neophocaena asiaeorientalis asiaeorientalis
TGAATTCTCTTAGCTTTTGCTTGTCTGTAAAGCTTTTGATTTCTCTATCGAATCTGAATGAGATCCTTACTGGATAGAGTAATCTTGGTTGTAGGTTCTTCCCTTTCATCACTTTAAGTATATCATGCCACTCCCTCCTGGTTTTTAGATTTTCTGCTGAGAAAGCAGCTGTTAACCTTATGGGAGTTCCCTTGTATGTTATTTGTCATTTTTCCCTTGCTGCTTTCAATAATTTTTCTTTGTCTTTAATTTTTGCCAATTTGATTACTATGTGTTTCCCCTTGGGTTGATCCTGTATGGGACTTTCTGCACTTCCTGGACTTGGGTGGCTATTTCCTTTGCCATGTTAGGGAAGTTTTCGACTATAATCTCTTCAAATATTTTCTCTGGTCCTTTCTCTCTTCTCCTTCTCGGACCCCTATAATGCGAATGTTGTTGCGTTTAATGTTGTCCCAGAGGTCTCTTAGGCTGTCTTCATTTCTTTTCATTCTTTTTTCTTTATTCTGTTCTGCAGCAGTGAATTCCACCATTCTGTCTTCCAGGTCACTTATCTGTTCTTCTGCCTCAGTTATTCTGCTATTGATTCCTTCTAGTGTAGTTTTCATTTCAGTTATTGTATTGTTCCTCTCTGTTTGTTTGTTCTTTAATTCTTCTAGGTCTTTGTTAAACATTTCTTGCATCTTCTCCATCTTTGCCTCCATTCTTTTTCCGAGGTTCTGGATCATGTTCACTATCATTATTCTGAATTCTTTTTCTGGAAGGTTGCCTATCTCCACTTCATTTAGTTGTTTTTCTGGGGTTTTATCTTGTTCCTTCATCTGGTACATAGCCCTCTGCCTTTTCATCTTGTCTGTCTTTCTGTGAGTGTGGTTTGTGTCCCACAGGCTGCAGGATTGTAGTTCTTCTTGCTGCTTCTGTCTGCCCGCACCGTAGATCCTCTTTTCCTCAGCCAAGAAAGGACACAGCGTCTCACAAGATGGAATTAGCACTTGGGTGAAGAAAGCAGTGGTTGAGGCGTGGTCTACACTCCATCAAAATCATGGCTTCATTACCTTTGAGCAGTGAAAATACTCCATTGCTTAATCTCCTTGAGTCTCAATGTTCTTACCTCCCGGGCAAATGAAGAGACACTGTGGAATAATGAAGTTTATACTGAAGATAAATTCTTCTCACTCCTGCTGGGCCAGTCACCTGAAACTGCTTATGTCACAATCGTTGGTCAGTCAAATCCACAGGGCAATTCTCAAGCAGCAGTCAGGGGTCCGTGGAAGCTGCTAGTGTTGCAGGGTCTCCTGCAGAGGCAGGGGGTGTCTGTGCCACACCCTGAGGACAAGGACACTGGCAGCAGCATTTCTGGGAGGTTCTCCTCGGCGTGAGCCCTCCCGGAGTCCCCATATTTCACTCTTGATTGGATTTCTTTTACACCTGTGGGAATTTTCAAGTTTTCTATTTTTTGTTCTTGAAACAATTTTGGTTAGTAATATTTTTCTAATAATTTGTCCATTGTCTAAATTTTCAAATTTATCGGTGTAAAGTGGCTCATGACATTTTTACATTTTTTCATGTCTGTAGTATCTGTAGTTAGAGACCCTTTTCTTCTTATATGGATGAATCGTTCTTTCTCTTTTTATTTATCAGTTTCATTAGAGATTTGTCAGGTTTATAAATCTTCTAAAAGTACACACTTTTGGCTTTGAGGAACATCTCTATCACATGTTTGCCTTGCAGCATTAATTTCTAATCTTTTTGTTTTCTTCTACTTTCTTTGCGTTTATATCGCAGCTCTCTTTATAACCCCTTGAGTTGGATGTTTAGCACATTGATATTTAGCCTGTCTTGTTCCTGATATGAGCATTTAGGATTACAAATTCACTCTGTTCTACCTTGGCTACACTCAGTTTGATATATGATATTTTCATTATAACTCAGTTAAAAACATTTTATAATTTTCATTATGATTTTTTTCTTTGGCCCCCAGGTTATTTAGAAGTATGTTTCTTATTTTCAAAAAATAAGGTGAATTTATAGTTTTTGATTTGATTTTTTTCTTCCAGTTTTATTGGAATATAATTGACATACAGCACTGTATAAGTTTAAGGGGTACAGCATAATGATCTGACATACAGACATCATGAACCGATCACCGACGTAAGTTTAGTGAGCGTCCATCGCCTCATATAGGCACAAAATTAAAGAAATAGAGAAGAATTTGCCTCGTGATGAGAACTCGTAGGATTTACCCTCTTAACAGCTTTCACGTATAACATACAAAGTGTTCATTACATTTACCATGTTGTACATCGCATCATTAGTACTTGTTTATCTTATAACTGGAAGTTTGTACGTTTTTATGCCCTCATCCAATTCCCCCTTCCCCAATGCCCCGCCTCTGGTAACTACAAAGCTGACCTCTTTTTCTATGATTTTGTTTGTTTTTGAAATATAATTAGCCTACAACACTATGTTAGTTCCTGTCACACAACATAATAATTCGCTATTTCTATACATTTCGAAGTGATCACAGGATGCGTCTCGCTCGTTACGTCACCATACAAAGATACTACATAGTTACTGTTATATTTCCCGCACTGTACATTTCATCCCTGTGACTTGTGTATTTTTCAGCAGGAAGTTTGTACCTTCCAATATCTCTTACCTATTTCTCTCCCCCTCTCACTCCCACCCCCTCTGGCAACCACCTGTTTGTTCTCTGTATCTATGAGTCTGTTTCTGTTTTATGATGTTTGTTCATTTGTTTTGTTTTTTTAGATTCTAAATATAAGTGAAATCGCACATTATTTGTCTTTCTCTATCTGACTTATTTCACTTAGCATAATACCCTCGAGGTCCATCCATATTTTTGCAGATGACAAGATTTCATTCTTTTTATGGCTGAGTAGTACTCCCTTGTGTATATATACCACATCTTCTTTATCCATTCACGTGTTGATGGGCACTTACGTTGCTTACATATCTTGGCTATTGTAAATAGTACTGCAATGAATATAAGGGTGCATATATCTTTTCTAATTAGTGTTTTGGGGTTTTTTTCCTTGATAAATACCCAGGAGTAAAATTGATGGATCATATGGTAATTCTATTTTTAAGTTTTTGAGTAATTTCCGTACTGTTTTCCACAGTGGCTGCACCAATTTACATTCCCACCAGCAGTGCAGGAAGGTTCCCTTTCCTCCGTATTCGGCCAGCGTTTGTATATCTCCTTTGGAAAAATATCTATTCAGATCCTCTGCCCATTTTTTAATCAGGTTGTTCAGTTTGTTGATGCTGAGTTGTATGAGTTTGTATATATCTTGGATATTAACCACTTACTGGATATATTTGCAAACATCATCTGCCATTCAGTAGATGGCCTTTTTAAAAATTAATTAATTAATTTATTTTTGGCTGTTGGGTCTTCATTGCTGCGCGCGGGCTTTCTCTAGTTGCAGTGAGCAGGGGCTACTCTTCGTCGTGGTGCGCAGGCTTCTCATTGTTGTGGAGCATGGGCTCTAGGCGTGCAGGCTTCAGTAGTTGTGGCACATGGGCTCAGTACTTGTGGCTCATGGGCTCTGGAGTGCAGGCTCAATAGTTGTGGCGCACAGGTTTAGTTGCTCCATGGCATGTGGGATCTTCCTGGCCAGGGCTCGAACCCGTGTCCCCTGCATTGGCAGGTGGATTCTTAACCATCCCACTTTATCGTGGTGTATGATCCTCTTAATGTATTGTTGGATTCAGTTTGCTAATATTTTATTGAGGATTTTTACGTCTATGTTCATCAGTGACATTGGCCTATAATTTTCTTTTTTTGTGATATTGTTGTCTGGTTTTAGTATCAGGGTGATGCTGGCCTTGTAGAATGAGTTCAGAAGCATTCCTTTCTCTGCAAATTTCTGGAATAGTTTGAGAAGGCTAGGTGTTCACTCTTCCGTAAATGTTTGGTAGAATTCACCTGTGAAGCCATCTGGTCCTGGACTTCTGTTTGTTTGGAGTTTTTTTTTTAATAAGTTTTTGTGGTAATCTCTTATGGTCCTTTGTGGTGTCAGTTGTAACTTCTTTTTTTTAGTTTAATTTTTATTTTATATTGGAGTATAGTTGATTTACAATATTGTGTTAGTTTCAGGTGTACAACAAAGTGATCCAGAGATATGTATACATATATCCATTCTTTTTCAGACTCTTTTCCCATATAGATTACTACAGAATATTGAGTAGAGTTCCCTGTACTATTCAGTAGGTCCTTGTTGATTATCTATTGTATGTATGCAGCAGCGCGTATATGTTAATCCCAAATGCTTCATTTTTCCCTCCCCCCACCTTTCCCCTTTGGTAACCTTGAGTTTGTTTTCGAAGTCTGTGAGTCTGCTTCTATTTTGTAAATAAGTTCATTTGTACCATTTTTTTTAGATTCCACATATAAGTGATATTATATGACATTTGTCTTTGTCTGACTTCACTTAGTATGATAATCTCTAGGTCCTGCCATGTTGCTGCAAATGGCATTATTTCATTCCTTTTTATGGCTGAGTAATAGTCCATCGTTTATATGTACCACATCTTCTTTTCCCATTCATATGTTGATAGACATTTAGGATGCTTCCATGTCTTGGCTATTTTAAATAGTGCTGCAATGAACATAGGGGGTGCGTGTATCTTTTCAAATTATGGTGTTCTCCAGATATATGCCCAGGAGTGGGATTGCTGGGCCGTATGGTAGTTCTATTTTTAGTTTTTTATGGAACCTCCATACTGTTCTCCATAGTGGTTGTACCAATTTACATTGCCACCTACAGTGCAAGAGGGTTCCCTTTTCTCCACACCCTCTCCAGCATTTATTGTTTGTAGACTTTTTGATGATGGCCATTCTGACTGGTGTGAGGTGAAAACCTCATTGTAGTTTTGATTTTCATTTCTCTAATAATTAGCAATGTCAAGCGTCTTTTCATGTGCTTTTTGGCCATCTTTATGTCTTCTTTGGAGAGATGTCTATTTAGATCTTGTGTCCATTTTTTGATTAGGTTGTTTGTTTTTTTGATATTGAGCTGCATGAGCTGTTTGTATATTTTAGAGATTAATCCCTTGTCGGTCGCTTCATTTGCAAATATTTTCTCCCATTCTCTGGCTTGTCTCTTCATTTTGTTTGTGATTTCCTTTGTTGTGCAAAAGCTTTGAAGTTTAACTAGGTTCCATTTGTTTATTTCGTTTTTATTTTCATTACTGTAGGAGGTGGAAGCAAGAAGATATTGCTACAATTTATGTCAAAGGGTATCCTGCCTACGTTTTCCTCTAAGAGTTTTATAGTATCTGGTCTTACATTTAGGTCTTTAATCCATTTTGAGTGTATTTTTGTGTATGGTATTAGAGAATGTTCTAATTTCATTATTTTACATGTAGCTGTTCAGTTTTACCAGCACCACTTATTAAAGACACTGTCTTTTCCGCATGGTATATTCTTGCCTCCTTTGTTGTAGATTAATTGACTGTAAGCAATTTCTGGGCTTTCTGTCCTGTTCCATTGATCTGTATTTCTGGTTGTGACTTCTTTTTCCCTTCTGATTTTCTGTATTTGGGCCCTCTCTCTTTTTCTCTTCATGAGTTGGGCTAAAGGTTTATCAATTTTGTTTATCTTTTCAAAGAACCAGCTCAGTTTCATTGATTTTCCTGATTGTTTTTTAAAGTCTCTATTTCATTTATTTCTGCTCTGATCTTTATGATTTCTGTCCTACTGACTTTGAGTTTTGTTTGTTCTGCTGTCTCTACTTAGGGTTAGGCTTTAGGTGTACGGTTAGGTTGTTTATTTGAGACTTTTCTTGTTTCCTGAGGGAAGCTTGTATTGCTATAAACTTCCTTCTTATAACTGCTTTTGCTGCATCCCACAGATTTTGGATTATCTGCTTTTCATTTTCATTTGTGTCCAGGAATTCCTTTAATTTCTTCTTTGATTTCTTCAGCGATCCATTGGCTGCACTCTAGCATGTTGTTCAGCCTCCACATGTTTGTGTTCCTTGCAGTTTTTTTCTTGTAGTTGATTTTTAGTCTCATAGCATTGCGATCATAAAAGATGCCTGATATGATTTCAATTTTCTTACATTTATTGAGACTTGTTTTGTGGCCTAGCATGTGATCTGTCCTGGAGAATGTTTCGTGTGTACTTGAAAAGAATGTGTATTTGCTGTTTGGGGAAGGAATGTTCCAGATAGATCAATTAAGTTCATTTGGTCTAATGTGTCGCTTAAGGCCAGTGTTTCCTGATTGACTTTCTGTCTGGACGACCTGTCCATTGATGTAAGTGGCCTGGGAGTCCTGGAGTAGGAGTATCAGCCCACTGGTGGGCAGGGCCAGGGTCCAGGGCCCAGGGCGTCCTGGGGCTGGTGCTGCCTGCTAGTGGGTGACGCTGGTCCCGGGGCTGGTGCTGGGCAGTGGTGAGTGGGACAGGGTCCTGGGCCCTCGGGTGGACAGCGTGAGGTCCTGGGGTGGCTGTGGGCTCAGGGAGTCTTAAGGCAGCCAGCCTACTGGCAGGTGGGGCTACGCCCCTGCCCAGCTCACTGCTGGGCCTGAGGCATCCCCATACTGGTGCCTACAGGCTGGCATGCAGGGCAGGTCCTGGCGCTAATAAGCCAGAGGGAGGATTCCGAAATGGCACTTGCAGCACCAGTGTCCTTGTGTTAGAGCTGCCACCAGTGTCTGTGTCCCCAGGATGAGCTGCCCTGGCCCACAGCCTCTCCAGGAGGCTCCCCAAGATCAGCAGGTGGGTCTGACCCAGGCTCCTCTCCATTTCCTGCTTTTGTCCTGGGCCCTGAGCACGTGAGATTTTGTGTCCTTTAAGAGCGGCGTCTCTACTTCGCACGGCCCTCTGGCTCCCCTGGAAGGAAGCCCCGCTCACCTTCAGAGCCAGATGTTCTTCGGGCTCGACTTCCTGGTGCAGGGCCCCCAGGCTGGGGAGCCTGACTTCTTGGGGCGCCCCTCTGCGGTTGTGATTACCCCGTGCTCAGCTTACCCACCTGGGGCTTTGGGTCTTGACTGCGCCGCGGCTCCGCCCCTCCTGCCCCGCCTGTTGTGAGTCCTCCTGTACATCTTCAGGTGTAGACGGTCTTTTCTTCTAAGCTTCTGCTCTTTCTCGTCACTAGTTGCTCTGTGAATAGGGTGATTCTGTGTCCACGGGAGAAGTGAGCTCAGGGGTCTTCCTGCTCCCCCATCTGGTTTGCTTTTCTCTGTTTGTATTGATTTGGGCTGATTAATTTGCTCAGAGAATAAGCTTTGTCTGATTTTAGTTCTTTGAAATTTGTTGAGTCCTGCTTTGGGGCCGGTAGATAGTTTTTGTAAATATTCTGTGTAATGGTTTAGGGGAGCACTTAAATTTCCATAGTTGTTTTTGTTCTTTGTATGTCTGTGGGGTTCAGTTTGTTAATGAGGTTGTTTAAATGTGTGTCATTAATGACTTATTTTATCTGGTTTTGTTGTCAGTTCCTGAGAGAGGCGTGTTAAAACCTCCCACTGGAGTTTGTACTTTTGACTCTTTCTCCTTGTTCTGCCCGCCTTTGCTTTGTTTATTTAGTGGCTATGCGTTTGAATACACGTGGATTTACCACTGTTGTATCTTCCTGGTGAGCTGAGCCTCTGGTGATGACCTGACCCTCTTACTGCTGTTACTGCTTTTTGCCTAAAGTATTTTTGTCTGCTTCTAGACAACGCCACCAGCTTCCTGTTACAGTTTCTATATAGGGCATCTTTGTCTGACTTTGAAAATGCAGTGCTTCTGTACGTTATTGCTTTAGAATTCTCTTTTAAATAGTAAAAAGTGGGCTTCCCTGGTGGTGCAGTGGTTGAGAGTCCGATCTGGGAAGATCCCACATGCCGCAGAGAAACTAACCCATGCGCCACAACTACTGAAGTCCACGTGCCTACAGCCCGAGGTCCACAACAAGAGAATCCACTGCAGTGAGAAGCCTGCGCACCTCAATGAAGAGCAGCCCCTGCTCTCCGCAACTAGAAAAAGCCCGCGGGCAGCAACGAAGAGACCCAGTGCAGCCAAAAATAAATAAATAGTAAAAAGTTAGATTTTTGTTGTTTTTGGTGGTTGATAAGACACTTTTCTTTAGCTTGGTCACTTCATCTATTTGTAGTCTTGTCTTCACTTAGGTTTTGACCTGATAATTTCATCACGTCAATTCTTCAAGACCCTTAAGACAATTAAAATACAATTTTTCCAGCATTTTTGGTTATTTGCACGCTGGCCAGCCAATTCTCAAACAGAAGGTCCATGTGCTTCTTAAGCACATTTTAGCAAATCTCTGTGTTTGATCCCACTTCACCCGCACGTCAGAGGCGCCCGGCTCCTGACCCCCAGGTTGTGCGATGCCCGCGGGGCCTTGGGGCCCCTCACCGCGCACCCTTCCGCACGCTGGCTCCTGTTGTGTTCCCACTGTTCCTCTCACGTCTGCCTCATCCTTGTAGACTCATGTCCTGAAAACACTGAATCCTGCCACGGTTGTTCTAGTGAGGATTTGAAGGGGATCAGGGACCCCCTGTCTGGAACCACCGTCTTTAGCTGGACGTTCAGAGCGTGTGTGGTTTGATGTTGTCACTGCAGGTGGAGCTGTGTGAGACGTCCCTCCTCTTAGCAGAGCGTCACCCTCGGGGGGCGTTGGTTACACTGTGTTTGATATGCGATGTGATGAGCTCATGGAACTCACGAGCCCAGGGCCGCACGCGCTGGACCACTTTGCAAGCATCTTCTGAAAGCCCCGCGCGCACCACCCGCAGGCTGGTAGACTAAGAGCTGTCTTCAATTGGGAGGGATATTGTTGGTATTTTACAAGATGCCTCAAAATTCTGCCTCTCAGGGCTTTAATGCACAAAGGGGTTTTTTGTAGCATTTAAAAAATAAATGACTGGCATTGACTTATTAATGATTTATCAAGGAAACATTATTAGGCTTTGAAAATATTTTTCAGTGACTTATTCTGGAGCAGTTGCTAAATTCAGCAATGAAAACAAACTGGTCTACAGTTTCAGCACCTCGTCCACAATATCAACATTTAATATCAACATCTAATATCAACATCTGTACCAAGTTCTGCACAGGCATCTCCCAATGTTCCCGAAACGGTTATCAAACTGTAATGAACATTGTGAAACCCCTTAGGAGTTGTCTCTGGACTCTGTGCCTGCCTTTTATTGAGACAACGTGTACACGCTCTAACGAGCACGCAAATTAAATGTTCACTAGTGTGAATTTGACACTTGTGTACACCTGTGTAGCCACCACCCAAAACAAGATGCAGACCGTTTCCGTCCTCCCCCCAGTTCCTCGTAGCCCCCCGCCGTCCCCATCCCCTGCCTCTGACCCAGAAGCTGCGTCTCATTTCTATCGTCACCCTTTGGTCCTGCGTGTTCTGGGGCTTCATACGTGCTCTTCTGTGTCTGGCTTCCTGCACTTAACGCTGTGTTTCTGAGATTCATCCGTGGTGCTCTGTGCGTCAGACTTCCTTCTCTTTATCACTATTATTCCTTTGTATGAATGTGCCAGAATCTGTTTCTCAGAATCTGTTCTCATCACGATGGACGTTTGGATTGTTTCCATTTCGCGGCTGTTGTGAATAAGGTTGCTGTGAGCGTTCCTGTACAAGTTTTTTTGGGGACATACTTCTGTTTCTCTTGGGTAAATACCTCACAGTAGGATTTCTGGGTCCTATGGTTAGTATATGTTGATAGCATCTAGTGTTGTGGTTTCGTATTTGGTGTTTTTGGTTTGGGGCGTTCTAACAGGTGTGTAGTAGTGTCTGGTTATGGTTTTGATTTGATTCCCTAGTGACTAATGATGACAAAGTTCCATGAGCCTATGGTCATTCGTGAATCTTCTTTTGTCGTGTCTGTTCTAAAATTTTTGTCCCTTTTCAGTTGGGGTTTGGACTTTCTATTGCTGTTATTTAGGAGTTCTTTATATATAATCTGAGTACTAGACCTCTGTTACATATATGTGCTGCAAATATTTTTTCAGATTCTGTGGCCTCTCTTCATTTTCTTAATGTCTTTTTTTTTAAATATGCTTTGCTGTTTGTTTGTTTTGTGTTTTTTTTGTTTTTTCTAAGGTGTTGGGGGTAGGAGTTTTAGTAATTTATTTTTGCTGTGTTGGGTCTTCGTTTCTGTACGAGGGCTTTCTCTAGTTGTGGCAAGCGGCGGCCACTCTTCATCGCGGTGCGCGGGCCTCTCGCTATCGTGGCCTCTCTTGTTGCGGAGCAGAGGCTCCAGACGCGCAGGCTCAGTAGTTGTGGCTCACGGGCCTAGTTGCTCCACGGCATGTGGGATCCTCCCAGACCAGGGCTCGAATCCGTGTCCCCTGCATGAGCAGGCAGATTCTCAACCACTGCGCCACCAGGGAAGCCCTAATGTCTTTTTACAAGAGAAATTGTTAACTCTTATGAAATCCGGATTTTTAGTTTTTTTTTAATGTGTCATCTATGTTTTGTAAAAATTTTTGTAGCTAATTTCTGCCTCCCAAGATGGAAGAAGATGCCAGCCTGTTCCCTAAGAAGCTTTTGGACGACGCCCCCCTTGTGGAGGATGGTAATTAAGAAAGGTCTTTTCACAAATAAGACACGTTTCAACACACAGAAGACAAACGATGTGCTTAATAGTTGCCCTTTAATTTCCTTTTTTCAGAGAGACCACATCTTTTAAACTCATATTTTTTCTCAAAAAGGTAGCTTATATTATTCTGTGTTTAATGAGAAGAAAGATCCACGTGGCTGAGACTTTGAAGTTCAGTGGCCGACTGTAGTTTCCCAGTTTTTTGTTATTGCTTAAAATGGCAATAATGAACCTGTTGTATGTAACCTGAAGAGCCTGGTTTAAGAGCAGCAGCTGGATTTCACGTCTGCCTTTGACTAGTCTGCTCTGAGATCTTGTCATGTGGCCTTTAGAAAACTCCACTCTACGCTCATGAAACAAGGGTGGGAAAGACAATAGTGTTTTGCTATTATTATGAAAATAGTTTTGACTTTGCAGACCCCTTGGAAGGGTTCCCTGGGCCACACTTTGAGAACCACTGCTCTGAGCGGCCATCCCATCATTGCCCAGTTTGTGTGTGTCAGGATTTACCCTGGAACTTGAGGCTTGAAGGTCTCCATCTGCGTTCTGTTGTTTTAACTCTCACTCTATTTCTAGAAACAGATGAACTGGAGGATCCGGAGTTTGTGCTGGGCTCTGTCCCTGGGGAGGCTGAGAACAAGGCGGACCCAAGAAGCTCCTGGTAATTAACCCGGGGCAGGGGGAGGGGGAGGGGCAGGACGCGCTCCCCACGGGATGGCAGCGGGCGTCCTTTCCATGTTAAGTCCAGGGAAAGAGCAGAATGCAGACAAGAGGAAGCAGAGACCAGCCGTCCAGGACAGAATGCAGGCCTCACTCCTGCGGAGGGACTTGAGCCACCTAGACCAGCTGCATGAAGAGAAAGACCTTTTCATTCAGAAAACGAGGTGAGCGGGGCGGGCCGGGCTCTGGCCGGGGCCCATCTGTGCGGCGTTTGCCGCCCTCCAGTCCTGTCTGATTGACGGCGACACTGCAGTGTGTTCTCCAATGTCTGCAAAGAAAAATTTCAAACACAGAAAAGTTGAAACTTGAAGGCAAATTGATGACATCATGAAACTTTACTCCTAAATGCTTGAGATGCCCGCAGGAGAGCCTGTGCCAGCTGCCGGCCCCGCCCCGATCGGAGCGCCTGGGGTGCAGGGAGTCGCTTACGGATGCTGGCTCCAACTTTCAGGGAGGAGCTGCGTGCTTGCCGCTGGAGGATGGGGCTCCTCGCCAAGCAGCAGGAGAGCGTGGCGGCCGGCCTGGCTGCGGAGAGAGCCGCCGGCAACATGTAGGTCGGAGGTGGGGCCCTGGGGCCGGCGGGCGCGGGGGTGGGGGCGGACCCACTTCCCGGCCGTGTGGGAATCGGGCAACCCAAGTGGACATCAGGAGTCAGGTGGCCACGAGTCAGGAGGGGCGGTCACTTTGAGGCAGGTGGCCAGGGGAGGCCTCCCTGAGGAGGGGACCTGCGGGCTGGGAGGTGAGTGGTAGGGACAGTGGCAAGATGGCTGGGGTGGGGCATCGAGTGCAGGGCCCGGGGCAGCAGGCGAGGACGCCAGGTCACGTGCCCGCAGACCAGAGCCCTCCGGTCAGTGTCCCTCCAGGCTGCCCTCCGAGAGACGCCCCCGCCCTCTCCTGACCGTAGAGGGGTGTCCTGCGGGGCGGTGCACCTCTCTGTCCTGCGCCCGCCCACCCACCCTGCTCATCTGAGCGTCCCCGCGAAGTGGCTACATCTCAGAGTGTAACTGGGCTTGGGTGCCCGGGACGGCAGAGGGAGATGAAGTAGGAGGTCTCAGAGTGGGCTCGGCCAAGACGGCCTCTCAGTGGCTTTTTGGCCCCTGAGATGCCTCTAGTCGTTAGGTGAGTGTGCGGGTCCTTCCTGAGGGGCTGGCAACCAGGGGGCTGGCTCCACATCCTTGGAAGAATGAGAGGCCAGTGGAGAGGGGGCGGGAGGGGGCAGGAGCGGGCTCAGATCAACGAAGTGGGCCCAGGAGAAGCCTTCCTCCGGCCACAGCCCTGCCCTCCCAGTCAGCCTGTTTAGAGGAAAAGTCAGGCGAAGGCATCGCTGAGCCTGAAGGCCTGCAGCCCCCGAGGCCCTGACCCACTTGCCCTCTGCAGGGCAGCCGTGGGTCGCCTCCAGGAAGCGTTCCAGCGCCTGCGCTCAGAGCTGGGGAACGAGGGGGACCTGCAGGCGAAGATGACGGCCGTGCTGCAGGACAGCGTGTAAGTCCAGGCCGTCGAGCAGGGACGGGTTTGAAGATGAAGAATGACATTTTGTGCTTGACTTTCAAGCTGCCTAAAAATTGAAAGGTAGCTGAGACTTTCCATGTTTAAGTGTTTTGCGCATTCTCCACGTTTGTCTGAGTTCTCAGGAGCTGTGAGATCAGCTTCTTTTTCCTTTTTTCCTGCTCTTTGAGCCTCCAAAGAACGACCAGCGTGATTTTTAAAAGAGCTTTACACCTTTTCTGAGAGCATTCCCCCCACCCCGGCGAGGAGACGGCTGTGCTGTGTCAAATCCTGTACGCGGAGCTTGTCTCGGCAGCTTCCTCTCTGCACCAACTGGCACCAGGCTGGTCCCCACCAGCGCCGCAAAGCCCCCGGGGCCCTGCCTGTGTCGGATCACTGTATGGTCCATTTAGTTTTTTAAAAAACTTCTAAATTTTGAAACAATTTCAAATTCACAGAAGAGTTGCAGAAATAGCACCAAGAACCCCCGGTGTCCCCTTGCTCTCCCCACCATCCCGGTGACACTTCACACTTGGAGGGTTGCATGGGGTCGCCCCACCTCCAGTAGGAAAGACCCTCAGTCTTCCCGTGACGCTCGTGACCTTGATGGTTTTGAAGCATCCGGGCCACGAACCGTCCCCCAGGTTGCCTTTGTGTGATGTTTCCTCGGGGCGGTGGTCTAGAATCCCCCAGGTGCTGCCCCCCGCCCCCACCCCTGCCAACAAGGCGTACGATGGCCACCGGTCCCATTTCCAGTGGGGGAACTTTGGTCACTTGATCGAGATGGGGCGTGCAGGGTTTCTTTTTTGGTTTTAAAGTTTACACATTTTTTAAAAATATTTATTTATTTATGTGGCTGTGCCGGGTCTTAGTTGCGGCATGTGGGAGCTAGTTCCCCGACCAGGGATCGAACACAGGCCCCCTGCATTGGGAGCACAGCGTCTTGCCCATCGGACCAGCAGGGAAGTCCCACGCAGGGTTTCTTCAATGCAGAGTCACGCTTTTCCTTTGGAAACTAACATGGAATTTGTGGTACATACTGTGAGACTGGAAAACCCCATCCTCATCCCTTTCACGCTCTGGTGTTTGCATTTATTGATGCTTCTCGCTTGAATCAGTTATGATGATGGTTGCCAAAGGGCGATTTTCTAACTCCGTAATTCCTTCTAAATGTACGAGTTAGCGTTCCGCTGTAAAGAACAGCGTTCTCTTCCCCATGTTTCTTTATGTGTCGGTGTAGACTCTTGACTTCTGTTCTATGCAGTGGGTTGTAACCTGCTCCATCTTTTTTTTTTTAATTAATTAATTTATTTACTTTTGGCTGCATTGGGTCTCCGTTGCTGTGCACGGGCTTTCTCTAGTTGCTGCGAGCGGGAGCTACCCTTTGTTGCGGTGCGCGGGCTTCTCATTGTGCTGGCTTCTCTTGTTGCGGAGCACGGGCTGTAGGTGCGTGGCTTCAGTACTTGTGGCCCGTGGGCTCTAGAGCGCAGGCTCAGTAGTTGTGGCGCACGGGCTTAGTTGCTCCGCGGCATGTGGGACATTCCCGGACCAGGGCTCGAACCCGTGTCCCCTGCATTGGCAGGCGGATTCTTAACCACTGTGCCACCAGGGAAGTCCCATCATCATTATTTATTTTGATGCTCCAGTCACCCCCAATTGGGCCAGTTAGCACCTCTTTCAAGCAGGCTCCCTGTCGTTCTTCGAGTGCTTTCTGGGGTAACGACGTGTTCCTATCCCACTTGTTTCCTGTCCGCCCTAGTCCTAGACCTAGCTGGTTGTCCGGACCAAGCCAGAGCCTTGGTTTCTCACAGGGGAGAGTGGTGTTTAGGGACCTAGGGCTGGGCGCCAGGTGGCCCCACTGGGAAGCACGTGCATGTCTCTGTGTGTCTGCGTTAGAACCAGGAGTTGACACCCGTGATTCCAGCTCCAACAGAACCAGAGGTGCACCCTCATCTCCCCTGTCTGATGGGACACTTCTTCTCTGACAGTTGGAACCTGTCATTACCTTCAGTGTTTTTGCTCGCGTCTCCTCCCGCCAAGTACCAGTCTGCTGACCCTGCCCCGCTGCGGCTGGCCCTGACCCCCCATAGCCCACCTGCCTGCCCCTTCTCATGTGGGCGTGGCTGCTGCCCATTTACTTTCTTTTTAATCAGCTTTATTTAGGTCTAATTTATATGCAGGAAAATGTATGTCAAACGTCCCTTGTGCATCCTGTCCGTCAGCAGTGCTGACCCCAGGTGACCGCGGGTGTCCTCTGCCCCTTAGTGTCAAGTGTGTGAGACCCTGCAGTGTTTACTCCCCGTGCCCGTCTCCTCCATGCCACACAGCAGCCATGAGAGGCATTCATGTCCTCGTGCATGGCCGGTGTCTCCCTTCATGGCCGTAGAGTCCACTGCTGTCTGCTTCATCACTGAGCAGGGCAGCCCGGGGGTCTCACTGGCTCCCGTTGGAAGCCCACCTGGTTTCCCTTCCTGGTCAGCATCCCCTTGGACCACGTAGTGACCCCTTGAACCTATTCTTGGGGGGACGTGACTTCAGGGCCCTCCTGTGTTGCTGCCAGTCTGTGTGCCCAGACTCAAGGGCACCCCAGGCCGCAGGGACGTCGATGAGTCCCCCCAAGTACGGGCTGAGGGCAGGCGGCCCACGCAGCAGGCGTCTGCTGTCCCCAAGGGCTTCCTTCAGGGGCACGTGTGAACTTGGGGCTCGGTGGCCTAGATGGTGTCACTCATGGTCACTGAGCACCTGCTGAGTGTCAGACCCCGATGTAAGCATGTAGGGTCAGCAGTGAGTAAAACACTTGGAGTCCCTGCCTGTTTTCATGGGAATGAGAGGCATGTAAGCAAAGCATGAAGCTCGTGGCGGGTGCCACGTGGCACGGTCATTGCGTCCCTGGGCCCAGAGAGCAGGGCTTCAGGGACAGAGCAGGGCAGTGTTGCAGGAGACAAGGGGCCTGGGTGTTGGTCAGACTCGGTGGCGGAGCCCTGGAGTGGACGCTGCGCGGGGGGCGTGGCCCGGCTCTCCAATCCCTTTGCCAGCGTAAACAGAAGCGCCTCCTGTTTGCAAGGAGCGCCATGTGGCACATGGAGATCCAGGAGAGGCAGCTGGAGGACGCCCGCAAGTCAGCCCGAGCAGAGGCCCCGGCTGCCAGGAAGTGCCTCCAGGAGAGGGGGGCCTCGGGGAAGGCAGAGCGGAACCGGCTGCTGCGGGTGCGGTAGGTCCAGGCCTGGGGCGCACCCTCCCACCCCACGCCTGTGGCCCCCCGCCAGGCCCACGCCTGTGCCCACCCCGGCC
>NW_020174791.1:3192209-3196887 GCF_003031525.2 Neophocaena asiaeorientalis asiaeorientalis
TCCGTTGCCAGATCTTCCTGCTGCTTCCATGGGATCCGAGCCTGTGGACACCCACAGGGTCCCCACGGGCCCGCCCCCTACCAGGCACAGCGCAGGGCCCTCCCGCCTCATGCACTTGGCCCTGGTCCCGGGCCCTCTGCAGCCAAGCCTGCACAGGACGTGTCCCTGTTCCCGCTGCCCCGTGTCCCTGCAGGAGGTCCGTGTACCTACAGAAGGAGCACGGGCTCAGGCACCAGAAGCTGGTGGAAGACGCCCAGAAGAACCATCGGAAGGCCGTGAAGTTCCTGAAGGCCTCCCTGGGGAGGTACAGCGGCTCTCTTCTCTCCCCGCCTCTCCTCCTGTCCCTCCCCTCACCCCACCCCCGCCCACACAGGGAAGCCTGAGAAAGTGGATCAATTGCCTTCGTTTTGAAATTCTCCAATTTTATCACTGAGCCGTCACCTCATCACCCATAAAGAATAAATGTGTGTTTCCAGCTTTGAGCTGACGGCCGTTAGTTTCAGACGAGGACTCCAGTCTAGAGAAACGGCTTTCACGTTTCGTCGTGGTCCACGCGCAGCCCAGCTCTTTCCCACTTGCCTTTAACATCCTGGTGCTTGGCTGCTTCCTTGGGGCTCCTCCCCCTGGTGGCCACTGCGCCATGAGCAGGTCCTCCCCACCAGGATCCGCCAGCAGGAGCGGAGAGAGGAGCTGGAGAGCCGCGAGCACGCGCGCAGGCGCATGGACGCCGTGCTGGCCCTGAAGAGCAGCATCTCCGCCAACCGGGTAGGACTGGCCCCACCTCCCGACGCCCTCAGGATGCGCTCACCTGCCCTTGGACAGGCTCCCGCGCCCCAGGGGGACCCGGGCTCGGCGAGGCGCGTGCTGGAGCCCTGGGCCTTCCCAGGGGAAGTGATACCCCCTGGGGCCCGGGGGGCAGTTAGACCAGGGAAGCGGGGAGGGATGCGCAGTGAGCCTCCGGTCCAGTGGAGACAGCGGGGCTCTGGCCTCGGGAAGCCCCTGAGGATTTTGGGGAGGGGGCAGCTGCAGGAGGCGGGTGCAGGTGGGAGCAGTGGTGATTTCCACAGACGTTGACCTCCGGCGTCTCCGGTATGAGTTGAGGGCACCCAGCCCGCAGAAAGCTCCCTTGCGCACGCGCACACCTGCGGATGCTGGCACGTCCATGCTCTATTCCCAAGGAGACACTCCGGAAATTTCAAGCATGGGGCCAGGCCAAGGCAGAGCTGGCGGAACAGAGGGCCCAGGCCGAGAAGGAGCTGATTCTGGCCCAAGGTGGGGACGCTTTCAAGCACTTTTGCCATCAACGCCGGCGCCAGGAGCTGGAGACCCAGAACCGGTGAGGGCCTGGTGGGGTGGCATCCCAGAGCGGTGGGTGGGTGTGTCTGTCACTACCTGCGGCGAGGCTGCCTCTCTCCCTGGGCCTCCCCCTCCCACCCCCCACCCCCCACATCCTGCTCTCCAGCCCCCAGCAGGCGGGACGTCTCCTGGGCCTCAGGCACAGCCCCCACTGCCCCTGCTGACCCGGGCATCCCCCGCCCGTGGCCTCCTCCCTCCCAGAGGCTGCGGGCAGCCGGGGCTCACTTTCGGGGCTCCCCCAAACCGGGGCTCAGTGCTGCCTCAGTCCACTCTGCACCCCGTCATCCCCTAAGAACCCCTCGGCCTGCAAGTCCCCCGTTCTCAGCTCCCGAGGCTGCACCCGACCTGAGACACAGGGGTCCGCCCGGGGGCTTCCCAAGATGCAAGGGTGAGGTGGCCAACTCTCCTGCCTCAGCCCAGCCTTGCACACAAGGTTCTGTCACTTCCTCTTCATCCTGGAGGGCCTGTCCCTTCCCCCACAAGCAGCCCCGCCCATCGTGGTCACTGTCAGCACCTGCCCAGGTGTGGCCACCCGGTCCTGTCACTGGGGAGTCGTGGTGCCCTGAGTGCCAGCCCTGGCGTTGGGTCATCGCCTGCCCGCAGGGGTCCCAGGGGCAGCTCCTCCTGCCTCGGAGCCCTTAGTCCTGGCAGGTGGGAGGCGCCAGCAAGGAGCAGCGGGAATGACTGAGTGACCGGCCTCCAGCCCTGAGGCTGCCCTGGTCTGAGCCTCAGGGCGCCCAGTGGCGCCTGGGCACCCGGAGTGGGGGATGCAACAGCTCACGGGGTCGAGGCTTGTGGCGGGGACGGCGCTGGGCCGGAGGTTCGCGTCCCAGGTCTCTGGCCCGGCCGCCCTTCTGGGCTCCCTCCGTCGGCTCCTGCGGGCCGAGCCTCTCGGGGGCCGGGCGCAGCTGGCGTTTTCCCCGCAGCGCCTTCGAGGAGGAGCAGAAGCTCAGGAAGCACGAGATTGTGAGTCGGATCTTGAAGGAGGAGGCCGAGGAGGCCAGGAGGAAGCAGCGGCCCTCGCCCGCCAGACCCGCGGGCCGGCCGATCCTGAGGGACCAGACCTGGAGCTACGTGGCCGCTTTCCATGACGGGAAGGGCCCGGCGGACCCGCCCTGCTGCCCCCCGGTGAGCGGACGCCCCTGCTACACTGGACCGCACCGGCCAGCTCAGATCAGGACCACGGAGAGCGCTCCTGCCCCTCCGCCCCTTCGCCGGATGCAGGCACAGCCTCTGGTCCCCAGGCGGCCCCAGCCCTGGTGCACGTGTTCCATGTCCCTCGCGGCTCCCCCCCGGTCTCCGGCGCCTGGCCCGCCTGGGGAAGCAGACCCCCACCGCCACATGTCCCCGAACAGGATTGTCTTGGGCCACCTTACCTGTCCCCAGATGCCAGAGCCAGGCTGGTGACCAAAGGCCCATCACGGCCCAGGGGAGACGTGTGCTCCTGTCCACCCCCCATGCGTGCTCGCCCCGGAGCCGGGCAGCTTCCCTCCATTCCCGCACTCAGTCCTCACATAGAGGGCCGGCCCTGTGCCGGTCGCCCCATAGGTGACCTGCTTACCTGTCCCTGAGGGTGTGGGGTAGGGACGTCGGGACCCCATCCTGAGCCCGGCAGCCCTTCTGCTTCTGCCCTGTGTGCCCCCAGCCTGAAGGCCCAGGTCACTGGCTCCAGCAGTGCGCTGCCAGCCGCGACCCCCAGGCTGCTTTTCGTGGGCGCCCCCCAAAGATGTGCCTCTCTGCCCTCTCGCCCCCAGCCGTGCTCCTGCCCTTCTCCACGTGGGGCCTTTCTCACGCCTGCAGCAACATCGCCCTCCACTCTTGTCCCTGTGCCAGCCTGATGTCCCCGGAGAGAGGCCCCGTCTGGCCCTAGAGCAGCTGAGGGTCTGTGAAGGGGTTTCCGGAGTGTCCATAAGTCAGAGTGTTTTGTGGCTCTTGTGGGCGTTGGAGACCAGGCTTTCACGATGTATAAAGACACTCATGGTGTAAACAGAGGTTGCAAACCCGTGTGTGCTCTGGTCTCTGAGTGCAGACCGGGGCTGGGTGGTCTGCCAAGGCCCTGGAGTCCTGAGGGTTCGCACTTTCTTCCTCCCTCCCGCACTTTCTTCCTCCTGTACACTTTCAGAGTACAATCTCTGTTTTCTAGAACAAGCTGTTGCATTCCTCTCCCCAACTCCAGGAGGGCAGGTCTGCGTTACCCCAAGCCTCTCTGCTGGTGAGAGCCGTGTCCAGCGAGTCCGTCCAGGCGGACAGGGGGAGCCTTGGCCAGGAGGCGGGGACGCTGGCTCGGCCGGAGATCCCTGGGCTCTGGAAGGAGGACTGCAAGCCGTACCAGGTAGCCCCTCGGACACGCGGCCACATCTTTTCATCCGTCTCCCATGTCTCCACCCTGTCCTGGCGACCGTGGCGGCCCCCCTCGCGGGGGCTGCTCTGCAGTTCCCCCCAGCCACCTCCCTCCCAAACAACCACAGGGCCGGTGGTGGCCACACGCGGAGGGATGCAGGCAGGGGGCTCGAGGGGTGGGTTCCTCTCAAACAACCACAGCGCCGGTGGTGGCCACACGCGGAGGGATGAGGCAGGGGGCTCGAGGGGTGGGGCCGAGTCCTAATGCTCCAGCTTACTACTGGGGAAATGTGTCGCTAGAAAAAGGCATGAGCTCACACTTCCTTTGACGGTCTCTTGTCACGGAACACGCGCTCTCCAGAGCACTGGTCGTCCTGGCTCTAAGAGGGCAGGCACAGCTCTGGGAGCCGAGAAGCCAGCGAGTGTCCACTGCACGCAGCAGGACACAGGCTCTGGCCCTGTCTCTGCACTGGTCAGCCGAGGCCCGCGGCCACCTGGAGGACATCGCCCACCCTTGGTCTGTGTACAAGTTGGTTCCCATTGCTCTGAGGGCAAAGCCACTTTGGTTCCGCTGGTTCTGAGGAGGCCTGCCGCTGCTCTGCTCGGGCCCGGCCACTCCCTGGGCACCACCGGTCAGCAGCCCGGCTCCCACCCAGGAGAGCGAGGCAGGAGGGTGCCAGCCCCTGGGCCAGCAGGGGCACCGGGAGCCAGGCCCCCAGAGGGTCCCTCTTCAAGTCACTAAGCCGTTCAGGGAGGCACCTTTATTTGTGCCACTGAAAAAATGTTGTTTCCGGTAGAGCTTTTCAAGAACTTTCTCTTGGCCTGATTTTAAAATCTAGAAAATACCTCTCTGCCATTATTTCCTGGAAATCCGCTGGATCCTGGACGGCCCTGCTCAGCCCCTTGTTTCTCCCCTGACCCTGCCATACCCCCTCCCCCACCTTGCTGGTGCCCACCCCACCCCGGCCCCTTGCGGCCGTGG